>NC_041046.1:43877005-44077005 GCF_900634775.1 Gouania willdenowi
TCTGCGCTCGGTGCTTAGCAGAGGTAATAAGTATAAGATGAGTTAAATGTCTGGATGAATAAATGTCTTTCTGCTTTTCTGCACCTACTCTTTACTTTGTGTACATTCATTTATGTGTAAATAGATGCTTTTAGTGTGTGGCAGGTTTTTTAAACAGTGTATAAAGTACATTAGTTTAAGTTGGTAAATTTACCAGTTTTTCTTCTTGTGCGTAATGGATTGAGTCAAGTGAGGTTAAAGTGTGAAAAGCTCTTCTAGTGATTGAAGAATCATTGAGCCGTATACAACGTTTGTGTTTTCACCTGAAGGTCTCTCTCTCTCTGTCTGTGTCCCTCGCTCGGCCGTAGGTTTAATTGAGTGTGGAGGCTCAGACCGAGGAAGGACCCGATAACTAAATGTAAGAATCATATTTACAGTCACAGCCTCATTTACTTTCCCCATTGTCTGCCACGCTGCTGCAGCCACGGTGTGTGAGTTGACTTTAAAAGACGACGATGATGATGATGACGATGATGATGTGTCTTATTAACCTCCCATTGGTGGATTTAATTGGTGGGGCTGTTTTTGTTGAGGTGAGGAAGTACACAAACATTTGATTACATTAACATCAGGGGAAGGAAGAGGCAGAGACTGTGGAAGTGTTTTTTTTTTTTTTTTTACTGCTCCGTGATTCTTGGTATTGAATTAAATTGATGATGATGATGATGATGATGATGATGATGATTTCTGGGACGGAGCATACAACAGTATCGAAAGCTGCAGCACAGAGATGGATCTGCTGCCACTTCTCTTTCTATTGATCTGATAAACTCCTATAAATGTGTTCAACTGCTATTTTGTACATTTTTCAGATCATTTTTCAAACAACACCAAAAATGTAAAAAAATAAAAACAAAAATACAGATAATTACTCAAAAAACAGACAACATAAAAATAAGACTAAACAAAAAATTATAGAATGACAATGAAAATGCAAACAGTTAGTCCACAAACACCCAAAATGACAGAAAAATACACGTATATCATCAAAAATGTACAGTGACAACAAAAATGCACAAAATTGATCCACAAATACACAAAAATGACTAAAAAACACAGAAAATAACAGAAAATATACACAAACAACATCAAACATTTACCAAGATGCGCAAAATGTCTCCAAAAACACACAAAATAAACAAAACATATAAAAAATGTGCAAAGTGACAACAAAAATGCCCAAAATTGGTCCAAAAACACACACAATTACTCCAAAAACACACACAATTACTCCAAAAATGCACAAAATACAAAATTCCCAAAAAATATTAAAAAAAAGGTATTACTAAATGACTCGAAAATTACACAAAATGACAAAAAAATGCACAGAATGACTCCAAAAAAAAAAAAAAAAACACACAAAACAACAACAAACACACAATGACAAAAATAATCTACAAAACAACAACAATGACATTCAGACTCGTTGTTGTTTTGTGTGTTAATGTTCTGATTGGTCATTATTCTAATGAATGTTGATCATGTGACCCTCAGATCAGATACAATCACATGTTTGCTGTTATGAAAGTTGTCTGTGTCTGTTGTAAAATCACATCTGTACATTAATTAATAACTACTTTTCTTATTATGATGTTGTTTAATCTAAATATGGTTAGATCAGCTTTGATAGGATCATATACTCCATGTTGTGGAGGTTTTTTTTTTTTTTTTGCTATTCCTGTTTTATTCTCTGTAGGTTGGATGTGTTGGATGTGTTGGATGTGTTGGATGTGCAGCCTGATGCAGCGAGTCTACAGCATGTATTTATAGATCAGTTTGACAGAGGACGGAGCCCAGGACCAGGAGCTAATTATGCTCTACAAATGGGACCCATCCAAAACTCACACACACACACACACACACATACACACACGCACGCATGCACGCACACACACACTTACAGATTACGGTACCTCCATCTGTGTGTTTTATATTCACTCTTTTATTAATAAAGGAACATGATTTACGCTGTTTGCTGACATAACTGCATCGATTGGTGCGACTTTGGAAAAACACATGTTCAAGTTTAAATCCATATTTATCTACTGTTGATTACTTTCAAAATAAAACAACAATATGGTCCATGAAACACAATTTCAATTAAGTGATGCTTTACATTAAATATAATCAATCCTGTAGGTTTGTACTGTAGTTGATCCTTAGTTTTCCGCTGTGCATTTGCTGCACAAAACTGTGTCAAATCTTAAAATTTAAAGTTAGTCTTCTGAATCTTCTGTGACTTTTGGCAAAATCCTACCACGGTCACATGACTTTGGCACAAATTCTTCACCTAAAAGATGCAGATTTACACACAAATGTCCACACAATTGAATTGTATTATTATTATTATTATTATTATTATTATTATTATTATTATTATTATTATTATTATTATTATTAATAATTAATTTATTATTATTATTATTATTAATAATAATAATAATTTATTTAAAAAAATTATCTTTATTTTTTATCACATTTTTGTTTTGTTTTTTGTTTTTTAATATTTTGTATTTGGAAGATTTTAATTTTGACTTGAATTGTATTGTTGCAGCTGATGAAATATTTCTTTTTATGTGTAAAACATGCTGTATTTGTTTGATAGGTACATTTCTTATCTGCAAAACAAAATGCTTTAGTTTGTGACTATGTTTTGATGATGATGATGATGATGATGATGATGATGATGATGTATTTGCAAACCACACTGAGTTTAATTGTGAGTAAAACAAGCTTTGTGTGTTTTTTGAGGCTTTGGCAGGATTTTACTTCCATATTTATGTTATTTAAAAAAAAATGTAATGTTAATTGGCTGCAGCGTAGATTTGATTGCAAACGCATTCAGGAACAAAAGCGATTCACACTTCACAGATATTTTTCACCACAAATGTGTTTGTAGAACGAAGGAAAAGAAAAAAACACATAAATTAAATGGAAAAAAGTGGCTTAAGTTCTTTTGAATATTCAGCATTTTGTTCACAGATGATCATAAATCACTTACACAAAGAAACGCAAAGCCATTATTACCGTAAAGATGACTGACTCTGCATCAATAAGCCTTTCCTCACTTTAATCACAGAGCTGTCGAGGTGATGATGATGATGGTGATGAGGATGAATGGTTGGGATGGTGAGTTGTGGGTTTTCCAGAGCCTGTTTTTTTCTTTCACAGCAGATCATGTGACCGTGTGGTAACGAAGCGAGACGCTGTGTGATGGGCGTTTCTCCGCCTCTCTCCTCATCACCCGTGAAGGTTGACGTGCTCTGAACAACGAGGCTTGATAAGCAATTAAAATTAGGGTTAAATCGACCTTTACTTTAAACCTACAACCTTCCTGAAATCAGCAACACACACAAATTACAGTGTGGCCCTGAAGAAATACATAATAACTCACAAAAAGACAACAAAACACTCAAAATGACAACACAAATAAACAAAGATCAATAAAGTGACTCCAGAAAACCCCATAAACACACACTAGCCAGAAAATGTAGGTTCCAAATGTATTTTACAAAGGAAATGATCAAGTCACTAAACCGGACAAGCCCCCAATTGTCTCAACCAGGTTCTTAGGCCATGACAAAAATAGGAACAAATGTTAGGGTTGGTATTTTGACAACGTCTTACCTCAAAAACACACAAAATGACAGAGGAATAAACAAAAAATCTAAAATGTACAAAGTGACAACAGAAATACACAAAACTGCTATTTTAAAAAAAACACACAAAACAAAAAAAAAACACAAAACAACTTCCAAAACACCAAAATTGACAAAAAAAATTACCAGAAGATACAAAAAAATGACAAAATACACAAAATTACTCCAAAAACACATAAAATAAGAGAAAAATACACAAACGTAAAAAAATTACAAAGTGAAAACAAAAATATGCAACAAAATGCACAAAATTACAGAAAAAAACAGAATACAACATAAAAAATGTATAAGATGACAACAAAAATACATAAAATTGCACCTAAAGTACATACGGTACATGTACTACAAAAACAAACAAAGTGACACCCAAACATTAAAAATGTACAAAATGCCAAAAAAAAAAAAAAATGCACAATTTGACCTAAAACAAGCCCCCAATTGGCTCAACCAAGCTCTCAGGCCATGACGAAAGTAGGAACAGACATCATGGTTGGTGCGTAAAAGTGTTTTTATTTGTTTATCTGAGGGTCATATTATGTACATTAATGTCAGCATTTATAATAATCTCAGCATGAACACAGGAAACAATAAAGGCTTTGTTTGTTTGTTTGGTTAAACTTTGTATATTTATCTGTATATTTAGTTGTTTTGTGTGTAAATAGTGATTTTGTGTTTTTTTGTTGTCGTTTTGTATGTTTTTCTATCATTCTGGTTTTTTTTTGTGTGTGTGTGTTTTTGTGTAATCTTGTTTTGTATGTTTTTGAAAACATTTTTGTTTTCTATTTGTATATTTTTTATTGTAGTCTTGTGTGTTTTTGGGAGTCATTTTGTGTATTTTTGATCTCATTTTGTTTGTGTTTTTAGATAATTTGTGCATTTACACTTAAAAAAATGAGACTAAGGACCATCTGTGGCCCCTGAAGCCTGGTCTGAGTTTAAAAAGAAATACCCTGAAACTTCAAATACTCACATTAGAGAATACGCTACTATCAGTTGATCCAAGGACAGATGGAGTCACACAGTGTTGTACTTTTCAAAGTGACATTTAAACAAACAACTTTCCTTTCCTTTCTTCTGCTCTGGGATACATCAAACCATCCTCATCGTCCTCAGCTCCCATCAGCCAATGGGTGATGAGAACAGGCAGCAGCGCCGCAAAGTTCAACGAAGGCTCGACCTCTGCTTTCTCGTCCAAATCAGGAGTTAGAAAGAGCCAAACTAAGCAGCATGAAAGGTCCTTTGGAGTGAGAGCTGAGTAAAGTCCTGCTGGAATCAATGGTGACCTTCCAAAGGAGATGAATGAGATGATACAGAATTGTTCCACAGAGCTTTGAAATGCTCTGTGTGATGAATCTCAACGCCTTACTTGGAGCAAAAGAACACGGAATATTTAAACCAAACAAAAATCTTTTATTTAAGTCTTTAAAGTAATAACCAAAAACTGCAACACAAGATAGGACATCATGAGAAATCATAAAACATTTGTTGCTGAGGTTCAATGGTGTAGTGGTTGTCATGTCTGCTTTAAACGCTGAAGGTCCAGGGTTCAACCCCCTGTGGAATCATTTAAAGGCAATTCTCTGAATCTCTTCCACCAGCACCTTCAGAGGTCCTTTTTCTAAGACCATGTGATCTAACTTACCAAACCAGTGTTGGACTTCTGAATCTTTGAAAGAAGCAGATTCCATGGTGTAGTGGTTATCATGTCTGCTGCACATGCCGAAAGCCCTGGAATCTGATCTGTATTTCCCATACCTTCTACTTTAAGTATCACAAACTTTCCAAGAAAAGTAGTGTGCACATCTCAAAAGCCATTTTTAAAAGAGATTGAGAGAATTTAGTTAACGCGATTCCACAAAGACCCTGGACCTTTAGCGTGGTAAAGCTTACCTAATGTATGGTTTCCATGGTGTAGTGGTTATCACGTCTGCTTTACACGCAGAAAATCCTGGGTTCAAATCGCAGTGGGATTATTTGACAGTTTAAAAGTAATACATTTTGAGTTAAGGCTAGTCGAAGACCCTAAAAACAACTGCAATTATAATGCACATACTGACAATGGGCTAAAAATGCATTTAGGCACAAAAAAATGACAAAAATGAAAAATCACCGAAAATCTGAGGTATGGCTATAGTAAGGCATATTTTTCAAAAATGTCAAAAAAATAAAAAATGAGTTAAGGCCAGAATAAGACCCTAAAAACTACTGCAAATATAGTGCACATACTTACAATGGGCTAAAATTGCTTTTAGGCAAAAAAATGACATAAATAAAAAATCACCCAAAATCAGAGGTAAGGCTATAGTAAGGCATATTTTTTCAAAAAATTCAAAAAAAATAAATTTTGAGTTAAGACCAGTATAAGACCCTAAAAACTACTGCAAATATAATGCACATACTAACATTGGGCTAAAAATGCATCAAGGCACAAAAAATGACAAAAATAAAAAATCACCCAAAATCAGAGGTAAGGCATTTTTTTCAAAAATTTCAAAAAAATAAAAATTGAGTTAAGGCCAGAATAAGACCCTAAAAACTACTGCAAATATAATGCACATACTTACAATGGGCTAAAAATGCATTTAGGCAAAAAAATGACAGAAATGAAAAATCTCCCAAAATCAGAGGTAAGGCTATAGTAAGGAATATTTTTCAAAAAATAAAAAAATTGAGTTTAGGACATTCTAAGACCCTAAAAACTACTGCAAATATAATGTACATACTTACAATGGGCTATAAATGCATTAAGACACAAAAAATGACAAAAATGAAAAATCACACAAAATCTGAGGTAAGGCTATTGTAAGGCATATTTTTTCAAAAAAATTCAAAAAAAATTAATTTTGAGTTAAGACCAGTATAAGACCCTAAAAACTGCTGCAAATATAATGCACATACTAACAATGGGCAAAAAATGCATTAAGGCACAACAAATGACAAAAATAAAAATTCACCCAAAATCAGAGGTAAGGCTATGGTAAGGCATTTTTTTCAAAAAATTCCAAAAAAATAAAAATTGAGTTAAGGCCAGAATAAGACCATGAAAACTACTGCAAATATAATGCACATACTGACAATGGGCTAAAAATGCATTTAGGCACAAAAAAATGACAAAAATGAAAAATCACCGAAAATCTGAGGTATGGCTATAGAAAGGCATATTTTTCAAAAATGTCAAAAAAATAAAAAATGAGTTAAGGCCAGAATAAGACCCTAAAAACTACTGCAAATATAGTGCACATACTTACAATGGGCTAAAATTGCATTTAGGCAAAAAAATTACATAAATAAAAAATCACCCAAAATCAGAAGTAAGGCTATATAGTAAGGCATATTTTTTTCAAAAAATTCAAAAAAAATAAATTTTGAGTTAAGACCAGTATAAGACCCAAAAAACTACTGCAAATATAAAGCACGAACTAACATTGGGCTAAAAATGCATTAGGCACAAAAAATGACAAAAATAAAAAATCACCCAAAATCAGAGGTAAGGCTATAGTAAGGCATATTTTTCAAAAATTTCAAAAAATAAAAAAATTGAGTTAAGGCCAGAATAAGACCCTAAAAACTACTGCAAATATAATGCACATACTAACATTGGGCTAAAAATGCATCAAGGCACAAAAAATGACAAAAATAAAAAATCACCCAAAATCAGAGGTAAGGCTATATAGTAAGGCATATTTTTTTCAAAAAATTCAAAAAAAATAAATTTGGAGTTAAGACCATTATAAGACCCTAAAAACTACTGCAAATATAATGCACGAACTAACATTGGGCTAAAAATGCATTAGGCACAAAAAATGACAAAAATCAAAAATCACCCAAAATCAAAAATTTCAAAAAAATAAAAATTGAGTTAAGACCAGTATAAGATGCTAAAAACTACTGCAAATATAATGCACCTACTTACAATGGGCTAAAAATGCATTAAGGCACAAAAAATGACAGAAATAAAAAAAATCACACAAAATCAGAGGTAAGGCTATAGTAAGGCATATTTTTTCAAAAAATTCAAAAAAATAAATTTTGAGTGAAGACCAGTATAAGATGCTAAAAACTACTGCAAATATAATGCACATACTTACAATGGGCTAAAAATGCATTAAGGCACAAAAAATGACAGAAATAAAAAATCACCCACAATCAGAGGTAAGGCTATAGTAAGGCATATTTTTCAAAAATTTCAAAACATAAAAAAATTGAGTTAAGGCCAGAATAAGACCCTAAAAACTACTGCAAATATAATGCACATACTAACATTGGGCTAAAAATGCATCAAGGCACAAAAAATGACAAAAATAAAAAATCACCCAAAATCAGAGGTAAGGCTATAGTAAGGCATATTTTTTAAAAATTTCAAAAAAAATAAATTTTGAGTTAAGACCAGTATAAGACCCTAAAAACTCCTGCAAATATAATGTACATACTAACAATGGGCAAAAAATGCATTAGGCACAAAAAATAACAAAAATAAAAGTTCACCCAAAATCAGAGGTAAGGCTATAGTAAGGCATATTTTTCAAAAATTTCAAAAAAAATAAAAATTTAATTAAGGCCAGAATAAGACCCTAAAAACTACTGCAAATATAATGCACATACTTACAATGGGCTAAAAATGCATTAAGGCACAAAAAATGACAGAAATAAAAAAATTCCCAAAATCAGAGGTAAGGCTATAGTAAGGCATATTTTTTCAAAAAATTCAAAAAATAAAAAAATTGAGTTAAGGCCAGAATAAGACCCTAAAAACTACTGCAAATATAATGCACATACTAACATTGGGCTAAAAATGCATCAAGGCACAAAAAATGACAAAAATAAAAAATCACCCAAAATCAGAGGTAAGGCTATAGTAAGGCATATTTTTTTCAAAAAATTCAAAAAAAATAAATTTTGAGTTAAGACCAATATAAGATGCTAAAAACTACTGCAAATATAGTGCACATACTTACAATGGGCTAAAAATGCATTTAGGCAAAAAAAATGACAGAAATGAAAAATCACCCAAAATCAGAGGTAAGGCTATGGTAAGGCATTTTTTTCAAAAATTTCAAAAAAATAAAAATTGAGTTAAGGCCAGAATAAGACCATGAAAACTACTGCAAACATAATGCACATACTTACAATGAGCTAAAAATGCATTAAGGCACAAAAAATGACAGAAATAAAAAATCACCCACAATCAGAGGTAAGGCTATAGTAAGGCATATTTTTCAAAAATTTCAAAAAATAAAAAAATTGAGTTAAGGCCAGAATAAGACCCTAAAAACTACTGCAAATATAATGCACATACTAACATTGGGCTAAAAATGAATCAAGGCACAAAAAATGACAAAAATAAAAAATCACCCAAAATCAGAGGTAAGGCTATATAGTAAGGCATATTTTTTTCAAAAAATTAAAAAAAAATAAATTTTGAGTTAAGACCAGTATAAGACCCTAAAAACTACTGCAAATATAATGCACGAACTAACATTGGGCTAAAAATGCATTAGGCACAAAAAATGACAAAAATAATAAATCACCCAAAATCAAAAATTTCGAAAAAATAAAAATTGAGTTAAGACCAGTATAAGACCCTAAAAACTACTGCAAATATAATGCACATACTAACATTGGGCTAAAAATGCATCAAGGCACAAAAAATGACAAAACTAAAAAATCACCCAAAATCAAAGGTAAGGCTATAGTAAGGCATATTTTTTAAAAATTTCAAAAAAAATAAATTTTGAGTTAAGACCAGTATAAGACCCTAAAAACTCCTGCAAATATAATTTACATACTAACAATGGGCAAAAAATGCATTAGGCACAAAAAATAACAAAAATAAAAATTCACCCAAAATCAGAGGTAAGGCTATAGTAAGGCATATTTTTCAAAAATTTCAAAAAAAATAAAAATTGAATTAAGGCCAGAATAAGACCCTAAAAACTACTGCAAATATAATGCACATATTAACATTGGGCTAAAAATGCATCAAGGCACAAAAAATGACAAAAATAAAAAATCACCCAAAATCAGAGGTAAGGCTATAGTAAGGCATATTTTTTTCAAAAAATTCAAAAAAAATAAATTTTGAGTTAAGACCAATATAAGATGCTAAAAACTACTGCAAATATAGTGCACATACTTACAATGGGCTAAAAATGCATTAAGGCACAAAAAATGACAGAAATAAAAAATTCCCAAAATCAGGGGTAAGGCTATAGTAAGGCATATTTTTTCAAAAAATTCAAAAAATAAAAAAATTGAGTTAAGGCCAGAATAAGACCCTAAAAACTACTGCAAATATAATGCACATACTAACATTGGGCTAAAAATGCATCAATGCACAAAAAATGACAAAAATAAAAAATCACCCAAAATCAGAGGTAAGGCATATTTTTTTCAAAAAATTCAAAAAAAATAAATTTTGAGTTAAGACCAATATAAGATGCTAAAAACTACTGCAAATATAGTGCACATACTTACAATGGGCTAAAAATGCATTTAGGCAAAAAAAATGACAGAAATTGTAAATCACCCAAAATCAGAGGTAAGGCTATGGTAAGGCATTTTTTTCAAAAATTTCAAAAAAATAAAAATTGAGTTAAGGCCAGAATAAGACCATGAAAACTACTGCAAACATAATGCACATACTTACAATGAGCTAAAAATGCATTAAGGCACAAAAAATGACAGAAATAAAAAATCACCCACAATCAGAGGTAAGGCTATAGTAAGGCATATTTTTCAAAAATTTCAAAAAATAAAAAAATTGAGTTAAGGCCAGAATAAGACCCTAAAAACTACTGCAAATATAATGCACATACTAACATTGGGCTAAAAATGCATCAAGGCACAAAAAATGACAAAAATAAAAAATCACCCAAAATCAGAGGTAAGGCTATAGTAAGGCATATTTTTTTCAAAAAATTCAAAAAAAATAAATTTTGAGTTAAGACCAATATAAGATGCTAAAAACTACTGCAAATATAGTGCACATACTTACAATGGGCTAAAAATGCATTTAGGCAAAAAAAATGACAGAAATTGTAAATCACCCAAAATCAGAGGTAAGGCTATGGTAAGGCATTTTTTTCAAAAATTTCAAAAAAATAAAAATTGAGTTAAGGCCAGAATAAGACCATGAAAACTACTGCAAACATAATGCACATACTTACAATGAGCTAAAAATGCATTAAGGCACAAAAAATGACAGAAATAAAAAATCACCCACAATCAGAGGTAAGGCTAGTAAGGCATATTTTTCAAAAATTTCAAAAAATAAAAAAATTGAGTTAAGGCCAGAATAAGACCCTAAAAACTACTGCAAATATAATGCACATACTAACATTGGGCTAAAAATGCATCAAGGCACAAAAAATGACAAAAATAAAAAATCACCCAAAATCAGAGGTAAGGCTATATAGTGAGGCATATTTTTTTCAAAAGATTCAAAAAAAATAAATTTTGAGTTAAGACCAGTATAAGATGCTAAAAACTACTCCAAATATAATGCACATACTTACAATGGGCTAAAAATGCATTAGGCACAAAAAATGACAGAAATAAATAATCTCCCAAAATCAGAGGTAAGGCTATAGTAAGGCATATTTTTCAAAACTTTCAAAAAATTAAAAATTGAGTTAAGGCCAGAATAAGACCCTAAAAACTACTGCAAATATAATGCACATACTTACAATGGGCTAAAAATGCATTAAGGCACAAAAAATGACAGAAATAAAAAATCACCCACAATCAGTGGTAAGGCTATAGTAAGGCATATTTTTCAAAAATTTCAAAAAATAAAAAAATTGAGTTAAGGACAGAATAAGACCCTAAAAACTACTGCAAATATAATGCACATACTAACATTGGGCTAAAAATGCATCAAGGCACAAAGAATGACAAAAATAAAAAATCACCCAAAATCAGAGGTAAGGCTATAGTAAGGCATATTTTTTTCAAAAAATTCAAAAAAAATACATTTTGAGTTAAGACCCATATAAGACCCTAAAAACTACTGCAAATATAATGCACGAACTAACATTGGGCTAAAAATGCATTAGGCACCAAAAATGACAAAAATAAAAAATCACCCAAAATCAGAGGTAAGGCTATATAGTAAGGCATATTTTTTTCAAAAAATTCAAAAAAAATAAATTTTGAGTTAAGACCAGTATAAGACCCAAAAAACTACTGCAAACATAATGCACATACTTACAATGAGCTAAAAATGCATTAAGGCACAAAAAATGACAGAAATAAAAAATCACCCACAATCAGAGGTAAGGCTATAGTAAGGCATATTTTTCAAAAATTTCAAAAAATAAAAAAATTGAGTTAAGGCCAGAATAAGACCCTAAAAACTACTGCAAATATAATGCACATACTAACATTGGGCTAAAAATGCATCAAGGCACAAAAAATGCCAAAAAATGACAAAAATAAAAAATCACCCAAATCAGAGGTAAGGCATATTTTTTTCAAAAAATTCAAAAAAAATAAATTTTGAGTTAAGACCAATATAAGATGCTAAAAACTACTGCAAATATAGTGCACATACTTACAATGGGCTAAAAATGCATTTAGGCAAAAAAAATGACAGAAATTGTAAATCACCCAAAATCAGAGGTAAGGCTATGGTAAGGCATTTTTTTCAAAAATTTCAAAAAAATAAAAATTGAGTTAAGGCCAGAATAAGACCATGAAAACTACTGCAAACATAATGCACATACTTACAATGAGCTAAAAATGCATTAAGGCACAAAAAATGACAGAAATAAAAAATCACCCACAATCAGAGGTAAGGCTATAGTAAGGCATATTTTTCAAAAATTTCAAAAAATAAAAAAATTGAGTTAAGGCCAGAATAAGACCCTAAAAACTACTGCAAATATAATGCACATACTAACATTGGGCTAAAAATGCATCAAGGCACAAAAAATGACAAAAATAAAAAATCACCCAAAATCAGAGGTAAGGCTATATAGTGAGGCATATTTTTTTCAAAAGATTCAAAAAAAATAAATTTTGAGTTAAGACCAGTATAAGATGCTAAAAACTACTCCAAATATAATGCACATACTTACAATGGGCTAAAAATGCATTAGGCACAAAAAATGACAGAAATAAATAATCTCCCAAAATCAGAGGTAAGGCTATAGTAAGGCATATTTTTCAAAACTTTCAAAAAATTAAAAATTGAGTTAAGGCCAGAATAAGACCCTAAAAACTACTGCAAATATAATGCACATACTTACAATGGGCTAAAAATGCATTAAGGCACAAAAAATGACAGAAATAAAAAATCACCCACAATCAGTGGTAAGGCTATAGTAAGGCATATTTTTCAAAAATTTCAAAAAATAAAAAAATTGAGTTAAGGACAGAATAAGACCCTAAAAACTACTGCAAATATAATGCACATACTAACATTGGGCTAAAAATGCATCAAGGCACAAAGAATGACAAAAATAAAAAATCACCCAAAATCAGAGGTAAGGCTATAGTAAGGCATATTTTTTTCAAAAAATTCAAAAAAAATACATTTTGAGTTAAGACCCATATAAGACCCTAAAAACTACTGCAAATATAATGCACGAACTAACATTGGGCTAAAAATGCATTAGGCACCAAAAATGACAAAAATAAAAAATCACCCAAAATCAGAGGTAAGGCTATATAGTAAGGCATATTTTTTTCAAAAAATTCAAAAAAAATAAATTTTGAGTTAAGACCAGTATAAGACCCAAAAAACTACTGCAAACATAATGCACATACTTACAATGAGCTAAAAATGCATTAAGGCACAAAAAATGACAGAAATAAAAAATCACCCACAATCAGAGGTAAGGCTATAGTAAGGCATATTTTTCAAAAATTTCAAAAAATAAAAAAATTGAGTTAAGGCCAGAATAAGACCCTAAAAACTACTGCAAATATAATGCACATACTAACATTGGGCTAAAAATGCATCAAGGCACAAAAAATGCCAAAAAATGACAAAAATAAAAAATCACCCAAATCAGAGGTAAGGCATATTTTTTCAAAAAATTCAAAAAAAATAAATTTTGAGTTAAGACCATTATAAGATGCTAAAAACTACTGCAAAAATAATGCACATACTTACAATGGGCTAAAAATGCATTTAGGCAAAAAAAATGACAGAAATTGTAAATCACCCAAAATCAGAGGTAAGGCTATGGTAAGGCATTTTTTTCAAAAATTTCAAAAAAATAAAAATTGAGTTAAGGCCAGAATAAGACCATGAAAACTACTGCAAACATAATGCACATACTTACAATGAGCTAAAAATGCATTAAGGCACAAAAAATGACAGAAATAAAAAATCACCCACAATCAGAGGTAAGGCTATAGTAAGGCATATTTTTCAAAAATTTCAAAAAATAAAAAAATTGAGTTAAGGCCAGAATAAGACCCTAAAAACTACTGCAAATATAATGCACATACTAACATTGGGCTAAAAATGCATCAAGGCACAAAAAATGACAAAAATAAAAAATCACCCAAAATCAGAGGTAAGGCTATATAGTGAGGCATATTTTTTTCAAAAGATTCAAAAAAAATAAATTTTGAGTTAAGACCAGTATAAGATGCTAAAAACTACTCCAAATATAATGCACATACTTACAATGGGCTAAAAATGCATTAGGCACAAAAAATGACAGAAATAAATAATCTCCCAAAATCAGAGGTAAGGCTATAGTAAGGCATATTTTTCAAAACTTTCAAAAAATTAAAAATTGAGTTAAGGCCAGAATAAGACCCTAAAAACTACTGCAAATATAATGCACATACTTACAATGGGCTAAAAATGCATTAAGGCAAAAAAATGACAGAAATAAAAAATCACCCACAATCAGTGGTAAGGCTATATAGTAAGGCATATTTTTCAAAAATTTCAAAAAATAAAAAAAATTGAGTTAAGGACAGAATAAGACCCTAAAAACTACTGCAAATATAATGCACATACTAACATTGGGCTAAAAATGCATCAAGGCACAAAGAATGACAAAAATAAAAAATCACCCAAAATCAGAGGTAAGGCTATAGTAAGGCATATTTTTTTCAAAAAATTCAAAAAAAATACATTTTGAGTTAAGACCCATATAAGACCCTAAAAACTACTGCAAATATAATGCACGAACTAACATTGGGCTAAAAATGCATTAGGCACCAAAAATGACAAAAATAAAAAATCACCCAAAATCAGAGGTAAGGCTATAGTAAGGCATATTTTTTTCAAAAAATTCAAAAAAAATAAATTTTGAGTTAAGACCAGTATAAGACCCAAAAAACTACTGCAAATATAAAGCACGAACTAACATTGGGCTAAAAATGCATTAGGCACAAAAAATGACAAAAATAAAAAATCACCCAAAAAAAGAGGTAAGGCTATAGTAAGGCATATTTTTCAAAAATTTCAAAAAATAAAAAAATTGAGTTAAGGCCAGAATAAGACCCTAAAAACTACTGCAAATATAATGCACATACTAACATTGGGCTAAAAATGCATCAAGGCACAAAAAATGACAAAAATAAAAAATCACCCAAAATCAGAGGTAAGGCTATATAGTAAGGCATATTTTTTTCAAAAAATTCAAAAAAAATACATTTTGAGTTAAGACCCATATAAGACCCTAAAAACTACTGCAAATATAAAGCACGAACTAACATTGGGCTAAAAATGCATTAGGCACAAAAAATGACAAAAATAAAAAATCACCCAAAATCAGAGGTAAGGCTATATATAGTAAGGCATATTTTTCAAAAATTTCAAAAAATAAAAAAATTGAGTTAAGGCCAGAATAAGATGCTAAAAACTACTGTAAATATAATGCACGTACTTACAATGGGCTAAAAATGCATTAAGGCACAAAAAATGACAGAAATAAAAAATCACCCACAATCAGAGGTAAGGCTATATATAGTAAGGCATATTTTTCAAAAATTTCAAAAAATAAAAAAATTGAGTTAAGGCCAGAATAAGACCCTAAAAACTACTGCAAATATAATGCACATACTAACATTGGGCTAAAAATGCATCAAGGCACAAAAAATGACAAAAATAAAAAATCACCCAAAATCAGAGGTAAAGCTATAGTAAGGCATATTTTTTAAAAATTTCAAAAAAATAAAAATTGAGTTAAGGCCAGAAAGAGACCCTAAAAACTACTGCAAATATAATGCACATACTTACAATGGGCTAAAAATGCATTTAGGCAAAAAAAATGACAGAAATGAAAAATCACCCAAAATCAGAGGTAAGGCTATAGTAAGGCATATTTTTCAAAAATTTCAAAAAAATAAAAAATGAGTTAAGGCCCATATAAGACCATGAAAACTACTGCAAATATAATGCACATACTTACAATGGGCTAAAAATGCATTTAGGCAAAAAAATGACAGAAAAAAAAAAATCACCCACAATCAGAGGTAAGGCTATAGTAAGGCATATTTTTCAAAAATTTCAAAAAATAAAAAAAATTGAGTTAAGGCCAGAATAAGACCCTAAAAACTATTGCAAATATAATGCACATACTAACATTGGGCTAAAAATGCATCAAGGC
Source organism: Gouania willdenowi (assembly GCF_900634775.1). NCBI lineage: Eukaryota > Metazoa > Chordata > Actinopteri > Blenniiformes > Gobiesocidae > Gouania > Gouania willdenowi. The sequence continues at coordinate 43,893,282 of NC_041046.1, forward strand.
ACAAAAAATGACAAAAATAAAAAATCACCCAAAATCAAAAATTTCAAAAAAATAAAAATTGAGTTAAGACCAGTATAAGATGCTAAAAACTACTGCAAATATAATGCACGTACTTACAATGGGCTAAAAATGCATTAAGGCACAAAAAATGACAGAAATAAAAAAAATCACACAAAATCAGAGGTAAGGCTATAGTAAGGCATATTTTTTAAAAATTTCAAAAAAAATAAATTTTGAGTTAAGACCAGTATAAGACCCTAAAAACTCCTGCAAATATAATGTACATACTAACAATGGGCAAAAAATGCATTAGGCACAAAAAATGACAAAAATAAAAAATCACCCAAAATCAGAGGTAAGGCTATAGTAAGGCATATTTTTTTCAAAAAATTCAAAAAAAATAAATTTTGAGTTAAGACCAGTATAAGATGCTAAAAACTACTGCAAATATAGTGCACATACTTACAATGGGCTAAAAATGCATTTAGGCAAAAAAAATGACAGAAATGAAAAATCACCCAAAATCAGAGGTAAGGCTATGGTAAGGCATTTTTTTCAAAAATTTCAAAAAAATAAAAATTGAGTTAAGGCCAAAATAAGACCATGAAAACTACTGCAAATATAATGCACATACTTACAATGAGCTAAAAATGCATTAAGGCACAAAAAATGACAGAAATAAAAAAATCACACAAAATCATTGGTAAGGCTATAGTAAGGCATATTTTTTCAAAAAATTCAAAAAAAATAAATTTTGAGTTTAGACCATTATAAGATGCTAAAAACTACTGCAAATATAATGCACATACTTACAATGGGCTAAAAATGCATTAGGCACAAAAAATGACAGAAATAAAAAATCACCCAAAATCAGAGGTAAGGCTATAGTAAGGCATATTTTTTCAAAAAATTCAAAAAAAATAAATTTTGAGTTAAGACCATTATAAGATGCTAAAAACTACTGCAAAAATAATGCACATACTTACAATGGGCTAAAAATGCATTTAGGCAAAAAAAATGACAGAAATTGTAAATCACCCAAAATCAGAGGTAAGGCTATGGTAAGGCATTTTTTTCAAAAATTCAAAAAATAAAAAATTGAGTTTAAGGCCAGAATAAGACATGAAAACTACTGCAAACATAATTGCACATACTTACAATGAGCTAAAAATGCATTAAGGCACAAAAAATGACAGAAATAAAAATCACCCACAATCAGAGGTAAGGCTATAGTAAGGCATATTTTTCGAAAATTTCAAAAAATAAAAAAATTGAGTTAAGGCCAGAATAAGACCCTAAAAACTACTGCAAATATAATGCACATACTAACATTGGGCTAAAAATGCATCAAGGCACAAAAAATGACAAAAATAAAAAAATCTCCCAAAATCAGAGGTAAGGCTATATAGTGAGGCATATTTTTTTCAAAAGATTCAAAAAAAATAAATTTTGAGTTAAGACCAGTATAAGATGCTAAAAACTACTCCAAATATAATGCACATACTTACAATGGGCTAAAAATGCATTAGGCACAAAAAATGACAGAAATAAATAATCACCCAAAATCAGAGGTAAGGCTATGGTAAGGCATTTTTTTCAAAAATTTCAAAAAATTAAAAATTGAGTTAAGGCCAGAATAAGACCCTAAAAACTACTGCAAATATAATGCACATACTTACAATGGGCTAAAAATGCATTAAGGCACAAAAAATGACAGAAATAAAAAATCACCCACAATCAGTGGTAAGGCTATATAGTAAGGCATATTTTTCAAAAATTTCAAAAAATAAAAAAATTGAGTTAAGGACAGAATAAGACCCTAAAAACTACTGCAAATATAATGCACATACTAACATTGGGCTAAAAATGCATCAAGGCACAAAGAATGACAAAAATAAAAAATCACCCAAAATCAGAGGTAAGGCTATAGTAAGGCATATTTTTTTCAAAAAATTCAAAAAAAATACATTTTGAGTTAAGACCCATATAAGACCCTAAAAACTACTGCAAATATAATGCACGAACTAACATTGGGCTAAAAATGCATTAGGCACCAAAAATGACAAAAATAAAAAATCACCCAAAATCAGAGGTAAGGCTATATAGTAAGGCATATTTTTTTCAAAAAATTCAAAAAAAATAAATTTTGAGTTAAGACCAGTATAAGACCCAAAAAACTACTGCAAATATAAAGCACGAACTAACATTGGGCTAAAAATGCATTAGGCACAAAAAATGACAAAAATAAAAAAAAACCCAAAATCAGAGGTAAGGCTATAGTAAGGCATATTTTTCAAAAATTTCAAAAAATAAAAAAATTGAGTTAAGGCCAGAATAAGACCCTAAAAACTACTGCAAATATAATGCACATACTAACATTGGGCTAAAAATGCATCAAGGCACAAAAAATGACAAAAATAAAAAATCACCCAAAATCAGAGGTAAGGCTATATAGTAAGGCATATTTTTTTCAAAAAATTCAAAAAAAATACATTTTGAGTTAAGACCCATATAAGACCCTAAAAACTACTGCAAATATAAAGCACGAACTAACATTGGGCTAAAAATGCATTAGGCACAAAAAATGACAAAAATAAAAAATCACCCAAAATCAGAGGTAAGGCTATATATAGTAAGGCATATTTTTCAAAAATTTCAAAAAATAAAAAAATTGAGTTAAGGCCAGAATAAGATGCTAAAAACTACTGCAAATATAATGCTCGTACTTACAATGGGCTAAAAATGCATTAAGGCACAAAAAATGACAGAAATAAAAAATCACCCACAATCAGAGGTAAGGCTATATATAGTAAGGCATATTTTTCAAAAATTTCAAAAAATAAAAAAATTGAGTTAAGGCCAGAATAAGACCCTAAAAACTACTGCAAATATAATGCACATACTAACATTGGGCTAAAAATGCATCAAGGCACAAAAAATGACAAAAATAAAAAATCACCCAAAATCAGAGGTAAAGCTATAGTAAGGCATATTTTTTAAAAATTTCAAAAAAATAAAAATTGAGTTAAGGCCAGAAAGAGACCCTAAAAACTACTGCAAATATAATGCACATACTTACAATGGGCTAAAAATGCATTTAGGCAAAAAAAATGACAGAAATGAAAAATCACCCAAAATCAGAGGTAAGGCTATAGTAAGGCATTTTTTTCAAAAATTTCAAAAAATAAAAATTGAGTTAAGGCCAGAATAAGACCCTAAAAACTACTGCAAATATAATGCACATACTAACATTGGGCTAAAAATGCATTAAGGCACAAATAATGACAAAAATAAAAAATAACCCAAAATCAGAAGTAAGGCTAGAGTAAGGCATATTTTTCAAAAATTTCAAAAAAATAAAAAATGAGTTAAGGCCCATATAAGACCATGAAAACTACTGCAAATATAATGCACATACTTACAATGGGCTAAAAATGCATTTAGGCAAAAAAATGACAGAAAAAAAAAATCACCCACAATCAGAGGTAAGGCTATAGTAAGGCATATTTTTCAAAAATTTCAAAAAATAAAAAAAATTGAGTTAAGGCCAGAATAAGACCCTAAAAACTATTGCAAATATAATGCACATACTAACATTGGGCTAAAAATGCATCAAGGCACAAAAAATGACAAAAATAAAAAATCACCCAAAATCAAAAATTTCAAAAAAATAAAAATTGAGTTAAGACCAGTATAAGATGCTAAAAACTACTGCAAATATAATGCACGTACTTACAATGGGCTAAAAATGCATCAAGGCACAAAGAATGACACAAATAAAAAATCACCCAAAATCAGAGGTAAGGCTATAGTAAGGCATATTTTTTCAAAAAATTCAAAAAAAATAAATTTTGAGTTAAGACCATTATAAGATGCTAAAAACTACTGCAAATATGATGCACATACTTACAATGGGCTAAAAATGCATTAAGGCACAAAAAATGACAGAAATAAAAAATCACCCACAATCAGAGGTAAGGCTACAGTAAGGCATATTTTTTTCAAAAAATTCAAAAACTTAAAAAAAATTGGTTAATTCCCATATTAGACCCTACAACTATTCCAAAAATAATGCACATACTTACAATAGGCTAAAAATGCATTAAGGCACAAAAAATGACAGAAATAAATAATCTCCCAAAATCAGAGGTAAGGCATATTTTTCAAAAATTTCAAAAAAATAAAAATTGAGTTAAGGCCAGAATAAGACCCTAAAAACTACTGCAAATATAATGTACATACTTACAAGGGGCTAAAAAATGCATTAAGGCACAAAAAATGACAGAAATAAAAAAATCACACAAAATCATTGGTAAGGCTATAGTAAGGCATATTTTTTCAAAAAATTCAAAAAAAATAAATTTTGAGTTAAGACCATTATAAGATGCTAAAAACTACTGCAAATATAATGCACATACTTACAATGGGCTAAAAAAGCATTAGGCACAAAAAATGACAAAAATAAAAAATCACCCAAAATCAGAGGTAAGGCTATGGTAAGGCATTTTTTTCAAAAATTTCAAAAAAATAAAAAATGAGTTAAGACCAGAATAAGACCCTAAAAACTACTGCAAATATAATGAAAATCTCTGATTTTAAGAGATTTTTTATTTCTGTCATTTTATGTACCTTAATGCATTTTTAACCCATTGTAAGTATGTGCATTATATTTGCAGTAGGTTTTTAGCATCTTATAATGGTCTTAACTCAAAATTTATTTTTTTTGAAATTTTTGAAAAAATATGCCTTACTATAGCCTTACCTCTGATTTTGGGTGATTTTTTTTATTTCTGTCATTTTTTGTGCCTTAATGCATTTTTTGCCCATTGTAAGTATGTGCATTATATTTGCAGTAGTTTTCATGGTCTTATATGGGCCTTAAATCAATTTTTATTTTTTTGAAATTTTTGAAAAATATGCCTTACTATAGCTTTACCTCTGATTTTGGGTGAATTTTTATTATTGTAATTTTTTGTGCCTTAATGCATTTTTTGCCCATTGTAAGTATGTACATTATATTTGCAGGAGTATTTAGGGTCTTATACTGTCCTTAACTCAATTTTTTTATTTTTTGAAATTTTTGAAAAATATGCCTTACTATAGCCTTACCTCTGATTTTGGGTGAATTTTTATTTTTGTCATTTTTTGTGCCTTAATGCATTTTTTGCCCATTGTAAGTATGTGCATTATATTTGCCGTAGTTTTCATGGTCTTATATGGGCCTTAACTCAATTTTTATTTTTTGAAATTTTTGAAAAATATGCCTTACCATAGCCTTACCTCTGATTTTGGGTGAATTTTTATTTTTGTCATTTTTTGTGCCTTCATGCATTTTTAGCCCAATGTAAGTATGTGCATTATATTTGCAGTAGTTTTTAGCATCCTGTACCGGTCTTAATTCAAAATTTATTTTTTTTGAATTTTTTGAAAATATATGCCTTACTGTAGCCTTACCTCTGATTTTAAGAGATTTTTTATTTCTGTCATTTTTTGTGCCTTAATGCATTTTTAGCCCATTTTAAGTATGTGCATTATATTTGCAGTAGTTTTTTAGCGTCTTATAATGGTCTTAACTCAAAATTTATTTTTTTTTAATTTTTTGAAAAAATATGCCTTACTATAGCCTTACCTCTGATTTTGGGTGATTTTTTATTTCTGTCATTTTTTGTGCCTCAATGCATTTTTTGCCCATTGTAAGTATGTGCACTATATTTGCAGTAGTTTTCATGGTCTTATTCTGGCCTTAACTCAATTTTTATTTTTTTGAAATTTTTGAAAAAAATTCAAAAAAACCTCTGATTTTGGGTGAATTTTTATTTTTGTAATTTTTTGTGCCTTAACGAATTTTTTGCCCATTGTAAGTATGTGCATTATATTTGCAGTAGTTTTCATGGTCTTATATGGGCCTTAAATCAATTTTTATTTTTTTGAAATTTTTGAAAAATATGCCTTACTATAGCCTTACCTCTGATTTTGGGTGAATTTTTATCTTTGTCATTTTTTGTGCCTTAATGCATTTTTAGCCCAATGTAAGTATGTGCATTATATTTGCAGTAGTTTTTAGCATCTTATACTGGTCTTAACTCAAAATTTATTTTTTTTAAATTTTTTGAAAAAATATGCCTTAAAGCATATTTTTGAAAAATATGCCTTACTATAGCTTTACCTCTGATTTTTAGGTGAATTTTCATTTTTGTCATTTTTTGTGCCTTAATGCATTTTTTGCCCATTGTAATTATGTACATTATATTTGCAGGAGTATTTAGGGTCTTATACTGTCCTTAACTCAATTTTTTTATTTTTTGAAATTTTTGAAAAATATGCCTTGCTATAGCCTTACCTCTGATTTTGGGTGAATTTTTATTTTTGTCATTTTTTGTGCCTTCATGCATTTTTAGCCCAAATGTAAGTATGTGCATTATATTTGCAGTAGTTTTTAGCATCCTGTACCGGTCTTAATTCAAAATTTATTATTTTTGAATTTTTTGAAAATATATGCCTTACTGTAGCCTTACCTCTGATTTTAAGAGATTTTTTATTTCTGTCATTTTTTTTGCCTTAATGCATTTTTAGCCCATTTTAAGTATGTGCATTATAATTGCAGTAGTTTTTAGGGTCTTATTCTGGCCTTAACTCACTTTTTATTTTTTTGAAATTTTTGAAAAATATGCCTTACTATAGCTTTACCTCTGATTTTGGGTGAATTTTTATTTTTGTCATTTTTTGTGCCTTAATGCATTTTTAGCCCAATGTAAGTATGTGCATTATATTTGCAGTAGTTTTTTAGCGTCTTATACTGGTCTTAATTCAAAATTTATTTTTTTTGAATTTTTTGAAAATATATGCCTTACTGTAGCCTTACCTCTGATTTTAAGAGATTTTTTACTTCTGTCATTTTATGTACCTTAATGCATTTTTAGCCCATTGTAAGTATGCGCATTATAATTGCAGTAGTTTTCATGGTCTTATACTGGCCTTAACTCAAAATATTTTTTTTTGAAATTTTTGAAAAATATGCCTTACTATATATAGCCTTACCTCTGATTTTGGGTCAATTGACAGACCAACTTTTATTGAAAGAAAACTAAAAAATTCAGAAAGAAAAATATCCTGTTGGGGGTTGAACCCTGGACCTTCTGTGTATAGAGTAGACACTACACCATGGAACCATATACTGGTGTGATGGACTAGAGTCTTGTTCTACACAAGTTGACAAGTTAAAACTAGTCAAGGTTCTTCAACCAGGGGAAGGGTTTAAAGATTCTCAGACAAACCTGATTTCTGAACATTTTGGAGATAGATCAGTTTCTATCAATTCTTACAGAAACATTTTAGTAAAGAAACGCACTCAACAAGTGTCATTGTTCCAGGTCAGTTCTTCAGCGATCAGATTAGAGAGAAACTGAGGATGTTCATGTCACGTGTGAAGACCTCACAGGAAAACCGTTATTAAAGAAATTTTGTTCTATCAGAATGAAAACCATGATTCCACTGGGGATTGAACCCAGGACCTTCTGCGTGTAAAGCAGACATGATAACCACTACACCATGGATTCCTGTAAACTTCTTGCCCCATTACAGAAACCAGGAACAGAACAAAAACAACCACGTCCGAGACTGAGCCATTTCTGACACTGTCTAACGCTAAAGCGATAGCCACAGGAAGTTGTTGCACACCACTTCCAGTTTAAAATGCAGAAGTTTGAAAAAGGTTTATTGACACCTGAGGTTAAACTGTGGGTACAGACATCTGTAAGATTTCTGCATGAAAGTAGGAAACCTCAATGATTTGTCTTTTCTTATCAAACTGTGACTTTGAACGTTTTCAAACAGATTTCTGTTGCTGAACCAAATCCAACTCAGTTGGCTTTTGAAGACCAATAAATAAATGGGTCTGGAACCTAAAGTGATGAATAAAAAAATGTCACTTTAGATACAGTTGTTCTGTGTTTGTGATTCCACAGAGGGTGGAATTCTAGATCCCCTCAGATCTCCAAGATCTAGTTTTTCTTGAGATCTGGTCCTGGTACATGTTCAGGTCTTTTCACAGCATTTTTTGAATCAAATTGAGCATTTTAATAACAACAGCCTTCTCGTTACGTCAAAAAATGGAGGTAAGACAAGGGGGAAAATATTTCAAATGGCAAAAAATGAAGGTAAGTTATAAAAAAAAAGGCTAAAAATGGAGGTAAGGCTATAAGACAAATAGAAAAATGTCAGAATTTTTAAACTAATCAAGGTTACAAATTACAGCTTTGAACTTCATAAATAAAATACAACTAGAAGCAGAGTTTTTGGTTCTGTAAAAACATTTGTTTGAATATTCCTGCCATTTGTTTGAAAGCTTAAAGCTGCAGGTTCCTCAGGGACGTCCTGATGAACTTCCCTCCATCAATATTCTGTAAAAGCAGAGCTTTTTTTTTAGTTAATAAGTGAGTAACCTGATTTATCCACGGCCTCGTTTCCCAGCAGGAGGAGCATGAGGGAAGTGTCCATCGATCGCAGAGAGCTCGACGGTAACCGGACACTTTTTCCTGTGATGAGATAACAGTGCGATGGTAAATGTCAGAGAAATGTCAAAGCCTTCTGGGCCCAGATTAGAAGTGCAGCTCGGGCGAGGTCAGCCTGGAGTCAACCATTACCGACTCAAAGCATGCTGGGAAAGGCCAAACGCTGGACGCTAATTAAGCTTTAACCGTGTGTTTATAACCTGATGAGACACACAGAGTGAACCACTCACTGAAAAATGTGTTTCTAGTCTAATCTAGTTCTTCTGTGAGAGGTTTGTTCTGAGGGTGTAAAAACATGTCATTTTAAGGTTTATTCTGACAGGAAATGATGCAAAGTAAAGAAAAGTTTGGCTACTTTTCCTTCTGCTCTTTTTTAGGGAACTTTCAACACTGGGAACAAACTGGGATCGCTGTCAAAACACTGTCAAAGTTTTCACTTTTAACAGCGTGCAAACCACAGTCTTTCTGTGATCTTACTGAGAGACGACAGAGCTGCACAGGATCCCATCCTGGAAACCAACACGTGCACCAGTGTGGGAAAGAAAAGTCAGAGTGGAATAATAATGTGGGGAACACATGGAGATATTCTCAGTGTGTGTCTTTAGTGGAGGACAAAGACCAGAACATTGTAGTTTAATGTAAATTATGTCATTTGGCTAAACTAGATGAACTTACTTTTTAATAAGTAGCTCATGTAAGTCCAGTTTTCTTGATTTCCAGTAACTTCTTCCATATGGATCCCATTATGTACTGGTTATCACGTCTGCTTCACACACAGAAGGTCCTGGGTTAAATTCCCAGTGGGCTCACATGTTTAAACCAGTTAGAGTAACCTAAACCCCAAAATGTATTTGGTATAAAGTTAATTGATCCTGGTCCAACTCTCAACATTTTAGATTTGTTGTATTTTCTTGTAAAATGTCAGAGTTACTGCCCTCTATGGATTGAAACCAGGCTATTGCAATTGTTTTTTTTCATTTGGCTGAGAATGGAGATTCTATGACGTCATCGTGTGTCACAAACGAGCACTGTTGGCTCCGCCCCTTTAATAAAAACTATCACCTGTGGAGAAAAGGTTGGACTGAGAGAATTGTGAATAGAGAGGTATATTGAGTATTGAGTAGCTAGTTAGCATAGCACAGATTGTTCATTGGAAATTTTATAGCATAGAGTGGGCGTGTCTTAACTGCTCCAGGAGCCCCGCCCATAATCAAGGCATTTTGTTTTGTATTTACCCCTAGTGGCAGGTCAGGAGAAAGCAGGGGTTTAGTTAATGTGCTCTCCTTTGCACTTCTAAGATATGTATGGTATGTAACACACTGACATTTTATGTAATTTGTGGAATTTTTCTAAAATAATTAAACATTTTTGGGAAAAATGTTGATTTCTTGCAACAATTACAGAGTAAAAATGACTGATATTATGTGATATAATCATGGGAAATCTGTGATCACTGCAGTGAATTATTTTACTTTCTCCTGTGGTACACATTGGATGCTCCAAAGGGCCAGATTTGGCCCCCGGGCCTTGGGTTTGATATGAATGAAATGAAATGAACTGTGAGTCTCTTTGGAACAGTTTAATGCTAGCTTTAGCTTATAGCAACAACCTTCTAGAAGCAGCTGCACCACCAACTTCTATCATTTTGAAATGCTGAGTCTATCTCTGTGTTTTCCTTGTTGTCGTGTCCATCCTCACTAAACGGCTCCTGATGGCCACGCTTTAAATGACTTCCTCTGACATAAATCTACTCAGTAAATGTGAGCAGGTGAACCTCTGTGACCTGCTGCTCTGATTAATGGAGCCTCAGAGATAATTGAAAGTGAATCCAAACGAAGAAGAAGAAGAAGAAGAAGAAGAAGAAGAAGAAGAAGAAGAAGAAGAAGAAGAAGAAGAAGAAGAAGAAGAAGAAGAAGAAGAAGAAGAAGAAGAAGAAGAAGAAGAAGAAGAAGAAGAAGTTCCAGAGCTTGAGTTCATAATGATGCAGAGTTTGGAGGTCGTGCATCCTCTGATCTCTGTCCTCACCGTCCTCTGAGGAGTTCCTATTGATAAACTAAGGAGAAAGCAGAGCTGCAACAATAATGTTATATAAAACAAACCCAGAAAAGACTGCACGTAACAGGAATAAATGAACAAAACAACAGCGTTTGCACTTTAATGCACATTCAAGGTAACAAAAACACACTTTAGGAGTATAAGGACATTCCTTCACTGTTAAGGCTGGAGCTGTAGAAAAAACAAGTGGCAATAAAACACACACAAAACATCCAAAAAAACTCATTCTGTGCTCATGAATTTACAGAAACTAGACGATTTGCTGCAGTTTTTTTCCCAATAGTTAAGCTGAACTAGTGATTACCATCAAACCAGTGCTTTAACACCATCAGTCCACCACAGGCTCAACACATGTACTTTCATGTGCAGGAGGTGCAGACATGCTGACTCTGCTATAACCAATATAATAATTTATTCATTGGTATCAAAACAATAACATATATACTGTATCTATATACAAAATCACAACAAAAGCACACAAAGTTACTTCAACGAACATATAAAACAGCCTGGATGACTTAACCTCTGCCACGATAAACCAGATAAACAGAATGTCATGTTAGTTAAATTCTGTCGTGTAACCTTTACGTCTTTGATAATCGTCGTTATTTCTACAGCTGAAAACGAACGTGAGGCACAGCAGCTTTCTGATATCTAACTTTTCCATTTCCTGGGTTGATTTTAGATTCTGTGATATCTATTTCACCTGGTGTCTCCTAATCAAATCACCTCCATGTTCCTTAATGTTCCTGGTCCAGCCTAATCAGCTCAACCCTAATAAGCCCAACTCCTAATAAATCCAACCCTAATAAGTATCGGTAACGAGCGCTGGAATGTGATGACGATGCAGACTCACACGGAGACAGAAAATGAGTGGTAGAGGGTCACGGACCATTCGGCGCCGTACTGGGACGTTGTTAATAAATCTGCAGCGACTCAGCGTGTTTGTGTGTGGAGGCTTTGGCTGTGTTTTGCTCTGAACGGATAAAGATGGATGAAGATGGATGAGTGCTGAGCCCCCACTGTTTTAAAGAAGCAGAAACAGGATGTGGAGGAAGCAGAAGTTACAGTGTGAGACGTTACATTACTCCGCCCAGGCCACGTCCCCGTTGGCTGCTCGTCAAACTGCTGAATCAGCATGGGGAGGCGCCGCCATGACAGATTGTGTCTGAGAGTGAAGTCACTGAGTCCCACAGCGGGGGCTTGTCCTGTCCTCTGAGAGCTCAGAGAGCAGCTAGACATCCATCCTCTCCTACATCCAATTCATCAGGAAACACACACACACGCACACGCACACGCACACGCACACGCACACGCACACACACACACACACACACACACACACACACACACACACACACACACGCACACACACACACACACACACACACACAGGGATGATAAACACAAAGCCTGTCGCTCCAGGCTATAAGTCACATGTCTTTTAATGTAGTTTTTGTTTTGTTTTTTCAGAGCATGACAGTGCATATATACTGTACATACATACGTTTCACATTTGTATTCTTTGCTGTACGTCTTGGTTGTAAAACAATCATAAAAAGAGTGATCTATTTTGAATACAAGATCTCAATCCTCCTATTTTTTTTTTCCATAACAGAGATGTATAAAACTAAAATAAGTAAAAAATATAATAACAATAAAATTAGAATGCAAATATACAAAGTTCTACACTTTTCTAGGGAGACATTCTGCCATTGGCTATAATCTGGCATATTTACATTTTTTTGAATGTTCATTAATATGTACTGTCCCTACTTAAATGAATAAATAAATAAAAATAAAATACTTTAAAGGTGCTACAGACAGACTCACTGTTTCCTAACCCAATGACGGAGACAACCTGTGTTTTTTGTCCTATTCTCAGTATTTTTCATCTTGTCCATAAAGGAAACCCATATTGTCCACATCTTTGTAAATTTTTCCATTTGTAAATTAAGTGAATAAGTAATTGTTTCCATTTGATGTATTTTGTTCACTGTGTGCATCCATTCACTCATTGTGGGGGCTCAGGGTTTGTCCATCTTCTTGTGATGTTTTTCTTTGCTGCTGTTACCATTAATCTAAATAATTGTTTATTCAGATTTCCCAGGATGCAATCATCTCTTTGCGTTAAATATTTTTTCCATTATCTTATGTAAATCACCCCAAAATGTTCTTTTTGGCAGTGGTTTTGCTTCTTGATTCCCTGAACAACGCCAGCATTTCACAGTTTTTCTTGTATGGTGTGTTTTTAACTTAGATGTGATCAAAAATCTCATCAAACATTTCCATGAAAACTCCCACCACACATATGTGAGTTAGTGCTTTTCCACAATAACTCATTCTTCTGTTGTTTTTTTTCCCATTTAGCCTTTATGTACTCAGTTGTGTTGGTTTTTTTTTTTTTTTTTTTTTGATTGAAAACCTTTATACAGCTGAGAAACAATACCTTTATTAAGTATTGGATCCTCCAGGTCTAAAGAATATTTGGTTTTACATTTTTCAAAGTAATTACGTACCTGTAGATACCTGTAAAAATCTTGTTGTTCCAGGGAAAATTCTTTTATAAGGGTCTGAAAGTCCTTTAATTGTGAATAGAATATTGTGATCCCTTTATTTACCCAATTTTTAAATCTAGCATTTAACTGATTGGGTTGGAAATTTGGATCGTGTGCTACCCATCTGCTAATCCAAAATGTATCTGATCATTTATACTCAACTTCAATTTCATTCCAAATTTTTAATTGAAACTTAACCCAGGGATTCAACACTTTGGATTGTCTCCTTCTTTCCCACACAGGCCTGTATTATAAATGATTTTCTATGTCCTTCCATCGTGCGTTGTAATGATGGTTACACAAATTTAGTAAGGGCCTAATTTGGGACGAATAATAATCTTTCAGCTTTAGAATTCCCATTCCACCTTCTTTTTTTGAGAGCTGGAGTGTCGTACAGTGGTACAAAAAAGTATTTAGTCAGCCACCAATTGTGCAAGTTCTCCCACTTAAAAAGATGAGAGAGGCCTGTAATTTTCATCATAGATATAACTCAACTATGAGAGACAAAATGAGAAAATTAATCCAGAAAATCACAGTGTAGGATTTTTAATGAATTAATTGGTAAATCCCTCAGTAAAATAAGTATTTGGTCATCTACAAACAAGCCAGATTTCTGTCTCTCAAAGACCTGTAACTTCTTCTTTAAGAGGCTCCTCTGTCCTCCACTTGTTACCTGTATTGATGGAACCTGTTTGAACTGGTTATCAGTATAAAACACACCTGTCCACAACCTCAAACAGTCACACTCCAAGCTCCACTATGACCAAGACCAAAGTTATAGTAGTAGACCTGCACCAGGCTGAGAAGACTGAATCTGCTATAGGTAAGCAGCTCGGTGTGAAGAAATCAACTGTGGGATCAATTATTAGAAAATGGAAGACATACAAGACCACGGATAATCTCCGATCTCGATCTGGGGCTCCATGCAAGATCTCACCCTGTGGGGTCAAAATGATCATTTTGACCCAGAATCCCAGAACCACATGGGGGGACCTAGTGAATGACCTGGAGAGAGCTGGGACCAAAGTAACAAAGGCTACCATCAGTAACACACTACGCTACCACAGACTCAAATCCTGCAGTGCCATACGTGTCCCCCTGCTTAAGCCACCACATGTCCAGGCCCATCTGAAGTTTGCTAGAGAGCATTTAGATGATCCAGAAGAGGATTGGGTGAATGTCATATGGTCAGATGAAACCAAAATAGAACTTTTTGGTAAAAACTCAACTCGTCGTGTTTGGAGGAGAAAGAACACCATACCTACTGTAAAGCATGGGGGTGGTAACATCATGCTTTGGGGCTGTTTCTCTGCAAACAGACCAGGATGACTGATCCGTGTAAAGGAAAGAATGAATGAGGCCATGTATCGTGAGATTGAAGATGAAACGTGGCTGGGTCTTTCAGCACGACAATGATCCCAAACACACGAAGGAGTGGCTTCGTAAGGAGCATTTCAAGGTCCTGGAGTGGCCTAGCCAGTCTCCAGATCTCAACCCCATAGAAAATCTTTGGAGGGAGTTGAAAGTCTGTGTTGCCCAGCAACAGCTCCAAAACATCACTGCTCTAGAGGAGATCTGCACGAAGGAATGGACCAAAATACCAGCAACAGTGTGTGAAAACCTTGTGAAGACTTACAGAAAACGTTTGACCTCTGTAATGTACCCTTTGTTGGCAATGACAAAGTATTGAGATAAACTTTTGTTATTGACCAAATACATATTTTTCCACCATAATTTGCAAATAAATTCATTAAAAATTCCACAATGTGATTTTCTGGATTTTTTTTCTCATTTTGTCTCTCATAGTTGACGTTTACCTATGATGAAAATTACAGACCTCTCTCATCTTTTTAAGTGGGAGAACTTGCACAATTGGTGGCTGACTGAATACTTTTTTGCCCCACTGTACATTTCACACTGGAGTAAAAAAAAAAAAAAAATCAACAAACAAGTTGCACTTTGCTATGACTCATAAATTAACGTAATGGTTTGATACATCATCCCAGTTATTATTTTTATGAATTGCAAACGATTTTTCTTTTGTAATCCCATACAAAGCTCCTCCTTATTTCCCTGAGTTTGTATGTAAATATGCAGCAAATGTTTATTGCTATTCTTGGGTATTTGTTGCTTGCACAGCCTTTTATAATGACGATATTTTTTATTCTATTCTTGCTGACTTCAGAGCTTGGCCGGGGACAAAATTGCTGGTATTTACAGTTTATTTCCTTTGATTAATGTGCATCGGGCACGATAAATAATAAAAAAAAAAAAAGTAAAACAAAAAATCACCAAAATCCCCCTATTGTTATCATAACCCTTAGAAGGTGTGTGTGTGTGTGTGTGTGTGTGTGTGTGTGTGTGTGTGTGTGTGTGTGTGTGTGTGTGTGTGTGTGTGTGTGTGTGTGTGTGTGCGCTCTCAGTCAGTCTGACACATCATTAACCTGACGGAGGCCGAGTGAAAGCCATTTACCTCCAAAAGGTCAAAGAAAGGTCACAGCTCCATATACGTCTCACCTGAGTGATACGAAGCGTCGGCTCAGAATTGTTCTTCATCACACACACACACACACACACACACACACACACACACACACACACACACACACACACACACACACACACACACACACACACAACTTTGACCCTCTGACTAAGGCTAAAGGTTTGTATGTCACTGTCCCTAAACCATTAGAAAGTGAATTTATCATAATACTGCTCCTTTAAGATGAAACTGTAGATAAAAGCTGCTGCTCACAGTTCAGCGTGAAGGTCTGTGAAAATCCAGCTGAATTCTGCTCAGTTTGACCTACAAGTGTATAGTCAAGGTCGTCTGTTGTCCTTTGTTCCTCTGTTGCTGTCACTCTGACTCTGAACCCAGGGATGATGAGACATAGCCATTTTTTGATCACACACACACACACACACACACACACACACACACACACACACACAGCATTTATGACTGAGATCATTCTATAATAATACTACGCCACCACCACCACCACAGAAGAAGAAAAAGAAGAAGAAGGAGCAGCAGCTCCCAGAGGACATTGGGCAGCTTTGATCACAGCCTCCTTTAATAAGCACGTTTTATTTAGTTTACGCCTCCAACAACACCTCAGGGTTATTTAGGAACACTGTAAACACACAGCACTCCTTGATTTCGGTTGTTTACACACTTCACAATGTCACCGGGACCAAAATCGCTTTTGGGAACGCGGTGAAGAATAAAGATCCACTTCAAACCCAGCAAACAACAAAGTGTGGACCCAGAGCAGCAAATAAATGAAGCAAGAAGAATAATTTACCTTCAGTTACAAACTGTGCAGATGTTATTTGTTTACTCACATTTATACAGTGTCTTTAAAACAAACCAATGTCGTTTAATTAAAAAAGACAAGTAAAATACACAACTCAGAGGAGGGTGACATGATAGAAGCGTAAACAAGTGTAACAATGACATAAAAACATACAAAATGACTACATATCACACAAAACCACAGAAAAATACACAAAAATGACAGAAAATATATACAAAATTAATAACAAACATACAGAATGACCACAAAAATACACAAAATGAGAGAAAAATTCACAAAATTATTCTAAAATACAACACAACATCAGAAAAATACAAATAAGGAAAAATGAATATGTAAAATTACTTGAAAAACACACATAATGACAAACAAACATACACAAAATTAGAAACAATGACACCAAAAGACTTCAAATTATACTATACAAAACAACAGAGAAAATACATAGGGATGTCCCTTTTTCATTTCCAATATGATACCGATATTGCAGCCTTGCGTATCGGCCGATACCAATATTGATCCGATACCAGCATAAATCTTACATACTTTTATTATTTTAAAAAAAATTAGAAATTTGAACCAAATATTCATTTTCAGGCTGATATCGGACCGATATCTGATAGCGATATCGGTTCAGGATACCACTAAAAATACACAAATATTACAGATAAAAATATGTAAAATTACTCAATGACCACACAAAATGACATCAAAAATACACAAATTCAGAGAAAAATAAACAAAATGAAAGGCAAATATGCAAAAGAACTTGAAAAACACATACAATGAGAACAAACAAACACACATACACTAAATGAGGAAAAATGACACAAAATACACTACACAACAGACAAAACACAAAAATGACAGAAAAATACACAAAACATCAGAAAAATGGGAGAAAAATATACAAAATTACTCAAAAACCCACAGAATCACAATAAAAATGCACAAAATGCAAATAAAACGACACTAAATGACAGATGTTGCTCCTGGTTGCACTGTTATCATAGTTGTTGTCGTAGCGTGTAAACTATACTTCACAATAAAACTGCCTCTGCTTGTGTAGTCATTATTGTGTAGTCATTATTGTGTAGTCATTATTGTGTAGTCATTATTGTGTAGTCATTATTGTGTAGTCATTATTGTGTAGTCATTATTGTGTATATTTATTGTGTAGTCATTATTGTGTAGTCATTATCGTGTAGTCATTATTGTGTATATTTATTGTGTATATTTATTGTGTAGTCATTATTGTGTAGTCATTATTGTGTATATTTATTGTGTAGTCATTATTGTGTATATTTATTGTGTAGTCATTATTGTGTATATTTATTGTGTCAAAGTCTTGTTTCCAATATTTTGAGGCAGGAAACTCTACTTAACTTATGATAATCTTTTAAATGTGGTTGAGCAGAATTCCTTTGCTTCATCTGCTTAAAAATTTTAAACTATTAGTGACATCTCATTACACACAGTGATCAACACTAATCAAGTGATAAATGATGGAAATGAACCAAAACCAATCATGTATTGATCAGTGGGGCAGATTACACTTCATTATCCTCACTGTAAATCAGTAAATCACAGCCTGAACACAACCTGCTAACGCTCTCTATATCTATGATAGATCAGATGTTCTACACATGCTCAGTCTGATCAGAAATCAGGAAAAGCTGCTTTTCTGAAAGAACTGTAGAAAAATCCAGAGCAGGGTGAAAAAAAAGAGCAAATAACAGTTGATTTAATGGGTCGGAACCAGAGATGTCCAGAAGCGTAGGCGGTGGGCAGAATCACCTACTATTCTCTTTCTGGCTTTTCAGTCAGGTTTTTCTATTAGCTCTGCCTGCTAGTGCATAGCATCTCTTCTTCACTGCACAGAATAGCTACATCTCAACCAAACAAAAAACATTTATGATCAATATCATCATGAATCATGAATTAAAATCACAAACGTTAGGATATATGTTAGATATATTATACATATTAATGTGCATTGATACAACTAAATATATTACCAAAACAGCAGCAGACAGTATTCTACAGAGGACTACTAACAGACCACACCCCCATACTACTGCTATACTATAAGTTGGTACATCTTACACTGGAAAGAGGTAAACTGATAATAATGCTCAAATCTTTGTCATCATTACCATGGATACCAGATTTCAACTTGTAAATGCATCGTGCAAACAAAAACTAGGTGAGAAAATACATCATTCTACAAAAAGTGCTACAAAATAGACATAATTACACTAATATAACGCACCAAAAGAAACTATATAGCATCATCTTTGCAAAATTTTCCTAGTGGGGGCATGCCCCCCAGCCTCCCGGCCGTGTCGCCCGTCATTTGCACGCAGCGGCAGCAGCTTGCCTCAAGTTTTAGCCTTCTACTTTTTTTTAAATCCTACTAGTCCTACTTTTCTAGACATTTCTAGTCGGAACCCAAAATAGAACGGAATAAAAACTCTCTCTTCACACCTCTGACAGCAAAATAATAATAAAAAAAAATATATATTTTATATATTTCTTATATGATTTTTTATTTTTTTCACTTTTTGTTAAGTTTGTATGTTTTTGAGTACATTTGTGTGTTTTTGTTGGCATTTTTTAATTTTGCTGGGGTTTTTTTGTCTGTATTTTTAGTCTAGTTTTTGTTTTGTTTTGTGTTTTTGAAGTTATTTCCTGTACTTTTGTTGCTTGTTTGTTATGTTATTTTAGGTGTATTTCCATATATGTCTATGATAGATCAGATGTTTACAATGTTCTTCATGTGCTCAGTCTGATCAGAAATGAGGAAAAGCTGCTTTTCTGAAAGCATTTAGAAAAATCCACAGCAAGTTTTCTTCACACCTCTGACAGCAGAATAACAATAAAAAAGGTAGATGTTGTATTCTTCTTATATGATTTTTTTAATTTCAACTTTTTAAGTTTGTATGTTTTTGAGTTGAGTTTATTTGTGTAGTTTTTGTGTAGTTTTGTTGGTTTTTTGTTTGGTTTTGTGTTTTCAAAGTTATTTCCTGTACTTTTGTTGTTTTGTGAGTTATTTTAGTTGTTTTGTGTTTTTTTTAAATCATTTTGTGTATTTTTTGGTCATTTTGTGTCTTTTGTTTTGTTGCCGACTTTAATGATGTTATTGTTTTTAAGCTGTTGAATGTTTTCTATTGCACTATGATGATTATTGATCATTTGGGGGCTGCCTTCTTTTCTAACATCTAAGAAAGATAAGAAGTTAACAATTATAATTATAATATTTTCCTGTGTCGCTCTGCTTCATTCCACACCCAGAAGTCTCTCTTTTTCACTTATTTCACTTTAGTTCAGTTACTTTTGCTTTTTCTCCTGCTGTTATTTGGTCCCCTGCTCTTTCTCTGTGACTTCAAACTTTACTTTCTCCAAGTCGATGGGTTTACTGTGATTTTTTTGTCACCTCTAAAAAACCCAATTTTTCACGTGTGATTTGTGCACAGCTCTGCGTTGACCTCAGGCTTTCATTGTGTGACTTTTAGAGGAAATGGTGGTGACCCTTTCTCTGAATCCTGGAGCCAAGCTGCCTTTTCCCTCTCTCTACTGATTTCCAGTCTTTGAAAGTGTCAGAGAGCAGCTCTGGCTGCGGCTTTCCCCGCTTTAGCTTTTACACTTTATTTTCTACATTTTTTCAGCTCAGCAGAGACTTTAGTTCAAGCCCCCGAAGAATGTTCAACATGTAGAATGTGAGAGACGAGAAGCTGTAGGTGCAAATGAAACCTGTGAGGTGTGAGTGGAAGAGGAGAACAAACATAACGTTGAATAAAAGCAGGGCAAAAAAACGTTTGGCTGGTCGTCTGTGAGAAAAAACAAACAAGAACATAATGCATAATACATTACGCGAAGAAAATCACAAAATTGACAGAAACCCACAAGAAAAGTCTACAAAATAAACACAAAAAACAACAAAAACGCAGAAAATAAGAACATAAAGACACACAGAGAAAAGATAAAACAAAACACAGAAAATACCAACAAAAATTCACAACAAAAACACAGAAAACAACAGGAAAACTAAAGAATAGAAAACTGAAAAAACACAAAATAAACACAAAAAAAACAAAAACGCAGAAAATAACATAAAAACACACACAAAGAACAAAAATATAGGAAACTATAGATAAAACACACAAAATAACAACAAAACACAGAAAAATCCACAAATAAAAAGCCACAAATTAACAAAAGCACAAAAGAGCAAGAATTCGTAAAACAACAATTGACACAAAATAAACAAATTGATTAAAAACCTTTGCAAAATAACTCCAAATATAGACAAAACATAACAACAGTCTCTACATTAATGATGCTCAGATATTCTGCTAATGAGCTCCATTAGCATCATCAGTGAAATATGAGAGAATGGTTGGAAGCTCTTAGTCTTTTTTTATCGTCATGTATCTTCACTCCCTCTAAATCAAAGCTGTGTGATCTACGGTGCACAATGTCAGAATGATTGCATTTTAATGCGTCTGCTGCACAGTGACTCAGCAGACCTGCTGTCAATCAAACACTTTACAGAAAACTTCTGTCAGACGACATTTTTAAAACACACTTTCTGTCAACAACGCTGAGATACTGACAGCAGAGAATGTGTCAGACTGAGAAATGACTCACAGACTTCCATAAAATACAACAAACAAATTATTATTCATTTTTACCATAACACAACTAATATAAAGTGGATGTAGCCCCTCCCCTTCAACCTTTGACCCTACTGAGTCAGCGCTGCTATGTGCTAAGCTAACAACTGGTCTCTAGTATGGAGTTTCTTCCCAGTCTCAGAGGAAGAAGCATCAATAATAGACCAATAAGGACAACAACAACAATAATACAAATACTAAAGAAATCACATAAAAATAGACAACAAAACTGCAAGAAATAATACAAAATACAAAAAAAACCATAACAAAATATCACAAAAGTGGTTTCCCCTATTTTTGTGCACATTTTAGGTGGAGATCGTTGTCGTAAACACATTGGGGGCTTGTCCAGGATCCAACATACACATGGTGTGTATGTCATATGTATAAAGTGTGTGTGTGTGTGTGTGTGTGTGTGTGTGTGTGTGTGTGTGTGTGTGTGTGTGTGTGTGTTTGTCTTCTTAAGTTCAGTTTTCATTTTCTTTTCTACACATTTTAGGTGGAGGTTGCAGTCGTAACATATTGGGGGCTTGTCCAAGAATCAACATAATAATGGGTTGGGTTTTTATAGCGCTTTTTTCAAGGAGACTCAAAGTGCGTATCATCATTCATTCACACCAGTCACTCACATCAGTCATACTGGTGGTGGTAAGATACAATGTAGCCACAGCTGCCCTGGGGCAAACTGACAGAAGCGTGGCTGCCATTTTGTGCCTACAGCCCCTCTGACCACCACCAACATTCACGCACAATTCATACCCATTCATACGAGGCAATGTGGGTAAAGTGCCTTGCCCAAGGACACAATGACAATGACTCGGATTCGCAAACATTTATATACAGTATGTACAGATAAATAGGTAT
This sequence comes from Gouania willdenowi, assembly GCF_900634775.1. Classification (NCBI taxonomy): domain Eukaryota; kingdom Metazoa; phylum Chordata; class Actinopteri; order Blenniiformes; family Gobiesocidae; genus Gouania; species Gouania willdenowi. Next base: position 43,915,268 of record NC_041046.1, read on the forward strand.
GAGTGTGTATGGGTGTTTGTTAACGTAGATGTGTTTTGTGTGTTCGTGTTCATGTTTCTATGTGTTGTCTTCTTAAGTTATGGTTTCTCTTCTTTGTGTACACATTTTAGGTGGAGGTCGTAGTCATAACATATTGGGGGCTTGTCCAGGATTGCACATAAACATGACGTGTGTGTGTGTATGTCAAGTAGGGACAAATGTATTTCATTTGTTATATTTATTTGCACAACTGTATTTACATGTGAATAAAGAATAAACAATAGTAATGACAAATGATTTTAATAAAAAAGTCAAATCTATGGTTAATTTTATGGTTTCCCTTCCTTTTGTATACATTTTAGGTTGCGGTCATACTCGTAGCATATTTAGGGTTCGTCCAGGATCCGACATAAACATCATGTGTGTCCTATGTGTAAAAGAAAATGAGAATAAAAAATAAACAGAACAAAGACAAATTATTTTATTATGAAAGTCTTCTTAGCAAACATTTATATACAAATATGTTGGTTTATGGTGTGTTTTAAGTGTGTTTGTGTTCATGTTTCTGTGTTGTCTTCTTAAGTTATGGTTTCTCTTCCTTTTGTACACATTATAGGTGGAGGTCATAGTCGTAAAGTATTGGGGGCTTGTCCAGGATCCAACGTAAACATGACGCGCGTGTGGGTGTGTATGTGTTGAAAACATGTCTGAATATATGCTTAAATATCTGTGAAAAGTGATACATAATGTTCTCGTGTGTGTATATATATATATATATAGTAAAAGTGTTTGTTTTGTCATCAAAGCTGGTGTGAACAGGATGATCCAAACAAATATGATTGATATTTATTCTAAACTTCTGCACACTTATAAAACAAGCCTGGCTGGATGATAAAAATAATAGGATAAAAATAGGAAGTTATGTGTCCAACTCTTCATCCACCTCCTCCTCTTCTTCGTCGTTGGAAAACAAACCACCCCCAGTGTTTCCAGTGTTCTTTCTCTGCCAGTTCGTGATGTTTGCTCGCCTTCCTCCTCCAGGCTTTGTCTGGAAATAGGAGCTGAAACTTGTTAGCACTAAATGAGGTTAAATGAGTGGGAGAAGAATGCAGAATGTGTTTACACTGTGTACATGGCAGCCGGCAGACATACGCTAAGGTATCTGCAGAGGAAAACAAACCACTGTATATGAATACTGCTAGGTTTAATTAATGTCATGGAGCATTATTCATTATTTTGTCGATTTGGCACAAAAACATTGCAATTCCAGATGTTCATTCCACCAAACATCGTTAATAATGAAAGAAACTGAAAACTTTACAAAGAACATTATCGCTGATAGTTTTTTCCTCGGAAGTGGTTTGTTTTTGTTCTAAAGTGAACCTTCACCTGAATGCACTTACAATGTTTTTTGCACATTTGGAAACAATACAATGAATGCAAAATGTACAAAAATGACAAAAACACACAAAAGTGAACCTAATAACACAAAAAGACATTTAAACACAGAAAAAAAAACAACACAAAGAACAAAAACGTAGAAAATTATAGAAAAAAACAAACAGAACAAAAATCCACAGGAAACACAGAAAACTACACAAAAAAGAAAATAAAATACATAGAAAACTATAGAAAAATACACAAAATACAAAAAACAACAAAAACATAGACAAACAAACAACAAAGAAAAACACACAAATTAACAAAAAAAAAACATTTGAATCGATTCACTTTCAGGTTTTTTTCATCCAAACGTTAAGTCTGTTTTCGCTCTTGTTTCACAGAAAAAAATCCAGGAATTTTCTAAACTGGAAATTGTTCCCTGTGAATTAACGAGAATAAACAGGAAATTTACTAAATTGAAGAAATGTTAAATATAATCAGGAGAATATATTGACTGAAATAACTAGATTTCATGCAAGAATACTTGAGAAAGGAACCTTTAAAGTAAAATATTAATAATAAGACAATTTTGTCTCAAATAAAAAGGAGAAAATATCTGGTTATTTCTGCGAGTTTCCACAAATATCTCCAGCTGCTGCTTCTCCTCACTCACAAATATTGTGTATTTTCTGGGTAATTTTGTGTTATTGTATTACTTTGTGTTTTGTTTTGTTTTTGTTTTGTTTTTTTAAGTAATTTTGACTATTATTTTGGTGATTATCAGAGTCACTTTATGTGTTTTTGTTGTAATTTAGTGTGTTTTTTGTTGTTGTCAATTTGTGCAGTTTTATCATTTTGTGTGTTAATTCTACGTATTTTTGTTGACGATTTGAGTCCATTTCTGTACTTTTGTTGTTGTTTTGTGTGATTTGGTGTCATATTGTGTGTTTTTGGAGTTTTTAGTCATTGTGTGTGGTTTTTTAAAACAAAGCATTTTGTGTGCTTTTGTTGTCATTTTGTTTGTGCATCGCATCATCTGGCAGACAAACGTTAAAGGTGCAGTTCGCAACTCTCAGATCCCTCCCTCCCCACTGCTCTCTTGCCCTGCCTCCAAACTTTCCAAAGTCCCTCCCTCAGAGGAGCTAACAAGCTAATGTTAGCCCGACAGAAACATCACAGTAATATAACATGCACTGTTAAAAGCATATTACTGCAGTGCTTCTCTCTATATATACACACACCAGATTTTAGCAGCAGCAACAACACAGTGTCACTTACAGCAGCCACACTGAGGCTGCTGCGCTCACACACACACACACACACACACACACACACACACACACAACACATGCACCACAGAGTTCTAGTGAAACAACTACAAATTAAACATAATGTAAATCAGCAGCAGTAATTACCTTTCACGCAGAAAAGTCACCAATTCCATCTTCTGCTCCTCTAGACCATACACTGTAAAAAAGATGGCGCTACAGCCCGGGACAGGGGCGGGGCCTGTGAGCAACGGCTGTCAGACAGTCCATCAAACACAATCCTGGCTCTGATTGGTTCTTTTTGCTCGGTCGTGGTGCATTCTGGCAGGAGCAGCTGGGGGCGTGGCTCAATGAGTCTGTTTTTTTCACACAAACTACTAGTTTGATGTAAAGCTGTCCTTACATAGTGACTGCTTTAGCAAATATGACAAAAAGTTACTTTTATAAGAGTTGCAGACTGCACCTTTAAATCATCTGCAGTCATTTCATGGCAGAGGAAAAAATAGCACAAAAGTGGTTTGGTTTTTGCAGCATCTTTTCCATTCACAGCCACTCATCACTAAGTTACAGCTCAGCTCCAATTAAAGCCTCAGACGTTGATAAATCCTGAGGAAAGTGTGAATGCGTGCGGTCAACAAGCTCCAGACGTCATTAAAGCCACATCTGCCTTTGGCCTGGACTGATAAGAGGACACAAGCACCAGCTTGTTATTGTCGTCTTCATCTGATTCATTTACATTTGACCTTTTGTTTTACTGGAATTTAAAGTATGTGAGCGACTCAAACAAGCGTCAGGGGCTGAACTCACAGATAACGAAGCCACCGGAGATTCATTCTCAGCTACAGGCGTCACATCGGTGGGTTTTCTTTCAATCCGCCTCGAAAACGTCTGAGAATACAAACACAGAACGGTTTAAACGACTCTCTGACTCACATCAAATAGCGTTGATAGAATATGAAGTGAGTCATTGACTCACTTCATCTCATTTTTTTGTTATAGTATCTGGTTATTCCTGCGAGTTTCCACAAAATCTAAAGATGCTGCTCCTCCTCACTCACAAATTTGGTGTATTTTCTGTGTCATTTTGTGTTATTGTATAACTTTATGTGGTTTTTCAAGTCAATTTCTGTATTTTTTTGGTGATTGGGTCGATTATCTGAGTCATTTTGTGTGTTTTTGTAATGAATTTGTGTATTTTTTTTGTCTTTTTGTTGTCATTTAATGGGTTTTTGTTGTCTTTTGGAATCATGTAGTGCCGTTTTGTTGTTATGTGATATGTGTGTCATTTTGTGTGTTTTTGTGGGCATTTGCTGTGTTTTTTGTTGTTATGTGTGTATTTGGAAGGTTTTTTGTTGTTATTGTGTGTTTTAAGGTTATTTTATATGTTTTTGTCATCATGTTGGAGTCATTGTGTGTACTTCTGTTGTTGCTTTGTGTGTTCTTGGAGCTTTTCTTCTGTCATTGTGTGCGTTTTTAGAGTCATTTTGTGCGTTTGCTCACAAAATGACTCTGAGGGCCGTGTAAAATGAGACCTAGGGCCACATGTGGCCCCCGGGCAGTCAGTTGCCTGTGTTTGATCCTGTCAGGTTGTCTTCCCTGTACTGGGAGTTGTAGGACACGTGTGTAACTATTCCAGTCCCACAGGTGGAGGCGTGGCCTAACAAAAGCAGACGAGCGTTCCTATTGGTCCCCGTGGCTCCTTTGATTATTAAAGCTGGTCGTGGTTAAGGCGTCGATGTTTGACCTTTGCACACGTGTGAAGATGTTTCTCTGAAATTCTTCCTTTTCATTAGATTTGAATTTGTCTCAAGGTAAAAATGTGATTTATGTGTGAGTCGTGTTTTAATCACAATGAGCTGATGCTCGGAGACGCATCAAAGCATCGTTAACCTTCGTTAGGAACAGAAAGAAATGTAACAAGGATTGATCAGCCTGTGTGTGTGTGTGTGTGTGTGTGTGTGTGTGTGTGTGTGTGCACATTATTCAACGCTGACCTTTTTTTAACACTACAGTTATCTTTTTTAAAACACACAGACGTTAAAGTGAACCTGTGAAACCTGAGAAACACATGACAAAGAATAAAAAACCAAAGACTTTAATAGACTGAACTTTATTTTATTATCATTACAGTTGTTTAACAATGAAAATATTGAATTAATCACTTCATACCGACATACTTTTGTTTTTAGAAAGAAAAAAAATGGTTATGGGGATTTTTTCATCTTTATATCAAACAAAGCAAAATAATGTTTCTTTTAACTATTCATGTATTTTCTAGTGCTGGGACTTAATTAATTATGATTAACTAATTACAGAAAAATAACGCTGTTAATCACTTTTTTTTTTGCACTCCAAACATCTTAAAGACGTAGCGCGAACAATCTGTCGCTACGGAGCGCGTCCGTCTCTCTCTCTCTCTCTCTCTGAGCGACAGCAACAAATCTGCCGTGTTTCAGAACCAAGGACAGCGCAGAATAGACGCTAATTTAGCCAAAATATTTACATAATCGTAGTGTTGTACACCCATGCAGGGATTCTCAACCTTCAAACCAAACATTACACATGGTTTTTGTGCTGATTCACTGATAAGTGATCAGATCAGAGGAATTAATGTATATCCAGAAATGTACTAAAAATGACTGAATCTCCGTTTATTTTTTGTTTCTGAAAATGAAGATGTTGTTCTCTACAGTCAATATGATATCATGAGGGTTCAGTTTTAGAATATAATAATAACATTGGATTTGATTTACCATACTCATATGATCTTTTATTTTTAAATTGCACTTTCAGTTTGTTTTAAATAAAAACGGCACTTTTAAAAAAAATGTAATTTACTTTTATTTTTCTTTCATAAATTAAAATAAAATGAGTGTCAGGTGTTTTAACAGTGTGTATATTCTTTATTTTTTTTGATATTTAGTACTTTTGCAGCTATAAACTGTTTCATCTGATCATTTTTAAAAGTCACATTTTTTCCTTTGTTTAGTGCAGGTGTTCTCAACCTTGGGGTCAGGACCCCATTTGTGGTCATGAGACACTGGGAGGGGGTCACCAGATGACTTCAAGACACTAGGAATATTTTATGAAGAATTTGAGCCCATTTTTGCTGATTTTTAACATTTTTATGCAACTACACGAAACTCACCATATTTTAACCTATTTTCATCATTTTTTCTTGCCATATTTTTGCTACTTTTAATGTATTTTTGCTACATTTCTCCCATTTCTGACACTTCTACATCACATTTAAATGTCTTATCTGCCCATTTTTTTGAATTTTGAAGACATGTTCATCACTTATAAACCCTTTCCACCACTTTTCCACCTAATGTCACATATGTTGACCCATTATTGTCACTTTTAACCTCGTTTCATCATATTTAATTTTTGTATGCTTCCTACTTCATGAAATGCATTACCCCAAAGACACTTTGAAACCTTTTTACCACATTTTCTGTCTCTTTTTGGCCACGCTTTCGACTTTTAACCACTTTCTGTGGTTTTCAAAATCCAATTTTCACCACCTTTTTCACCATTTTTGGTCACATTTAACCCATTATATTTTTGATTAAAACAAAGATGCATACTTGGCATATTTTAACCTATTTCCATCACTTTTTCTTGCCATATTTTTGCACCTTTTAATGAATTTTTGCTACTTTACTCCCATTTCTGACACTTCTACATCACATTTTTTTTTTATGACAGAGGATTTGCTGAGTCATGAGTCTGTTTCCTAATAGCTCACTCTGAGACCTGAGTATGTCGTAAAATGTGCACCGTGCTGTGGATAGGAACAAAATCACATAATGAGAGCTATGCTGTCCCTACAGGTCACTGCTGGTACTGCTGAATTTAAATAATTAAACTAATCAAACTTCGTAAACAGAGCTGACTGCATCGGTAATAAAACATGGATTATCTTTGATATAAATCAGTGCAAAGGATTTAAATTGTGTCTTTAATCAGAAGAGTTTTCACAGTTTTTAAATGAGCGTGACCGTGTGAATCAGATCCTGAGTTAAATTATCCAAATGTTGGAGCTTCTTCTTCCTCCAGGAGTGACTGGCGTGACTTCCCCACAGACGCCGAGTGGAGCTCGTCTCGTCTTTGTGTTCATGTCTCCTCGCTTCATTAAAAAGCCATTACACTCTCACTAATGGAGACTTAATGAGGACAAGCCTGGTGGCTGCGTCGGCTCAGGGGAGGCCAATCAGAGCCTGGCTCTGCTGGACGGGAGAAGAAGACGCTCCTTAAAAGGAAATTATTTCAGCTTATTTTGTCTCCCAGAGTCAATATTTCAAGAAAACGATCAGACGAATTCATGGAGGAACCAAACTGTGACCTTAGTTTGTTGTGTTTGTAGAACTTTATCTATAACTCCTCTGTGAGTATAAGTCGCACTGGTTTACACGTCGCAAGTCGAAATTTAGGATTTCTGCTGTAAAAAACTCCAGTTACAGTAAGTCACTCTGGGCTATAAGTCACATGACTGAATGTAAGGCTGCTGTGATTCATCATCTCAGTTTTATTTTTGTCGAAATTCATATTTTAATGATTTGGACTCGATATGTTTGGACTATTGTAATGCACTTTATCTTGGTGCCACAATTTAACAGGAACATGTGCATAACACCTCCATCTGAGCCTCGCTCCCCCGCCTCCCTGTCCATTTTAGAGTTCATTTCAGGATTTTACCTGTTTGTTTTTAGGCACCTCATTACATTACAAACAGCATACCTAAGACATGGGCAAATGGTGGCACAGGGGCCACATGTGGCTCTCGGTTTCTGTTAGTGTGGCCCCCAGAGAGGATTACACCAAAGGACAAAACTTATTTTAAAAATGTACTCCAAAAACACACAAGAAAAAATTATCACAAAAAAGCAAAATAATTTCAAAAACACAAATTTACAAAACGACAGTAAAAGACGTAAAAAAAAAAAAAACCACAATACAAATCGACAAAATTTCTCACAAAACAGCAAAAAATTTATGAACTAATTCCAAAAACAACACATTAAACAATTAAAATGAACTACTCCAAAATCACACAAGATGAGAAGACGTTATACAGTATATTATTTTCTTTATATAAACGACAACAAAAACAGACTAAATCACTCAGAAAAGACACAAAACAATTAAAAAAAAATACAAAAAATAAGTTAAAAAAAACAATACAAATTTACAAAACTGCTCTAAAAGACAAGAGGAGTGCAAAAATACACAATATACAAATGATGACAAAAAAACACACAACAACAAAAATATACAAAACGACCACAAACGTATATTTTTTTTGCTGTTTTGCTCGTTCGGACTACTCTATGGTTTATACCGGATACCCAACCAAACCCTGACGGAACCCGACGGAACCGGACGGGTCGGGTTCAGACAGATATTTAGAAGTGGTGGTGATGTTGGGTCACATAGTGTGCAGCGTTCTTCCTTTCCTGCTGCAGCTACTGTAACCCTGAATAATACAGTTTAACTGTAACAGTGAGAACAGGATCCCATGGAGGGAGGATGGAGCAGACGATTCAGATTCAGACGATTCAGATTCAGAATACTTTATTTATCCCAGACAGTTCAGTTTCAGTTTCAGTTTCATCCAGTCCAAGAAACATGAAAAGACAATCACTCGCCCCTCCTGCTGCCACTACGTTAGAGGGAGGGAGGGGGGAACTGGGGGCTAAAGAAGAAGTTGAAATATGATCCCGTTCGCTTCATTTTGTATAGTTCAGCCCATCGCAGATGACGTGAAATGACCTTGGGTAGATCTGATTCAGAAAGTTCCCAGGAGGTGGCGGTGGGGAAGAGGAGGGGGAGGAGGGGGACGGAGCATCATTCAACACTTAACATCCTGGAGAATAGAGAGATGAACCGGCCTTGAACAGCTGGCTGTGGGGGAGCCAATGATGATAAGCCATTTGTTTTTGGCTAGGCTAAGCACAATTTACGTTAGAAGTTCAGGTCTCCAGCAGTAAATCCAATATGGTGGCTTTATCTCAAGAGCTGAGCTGGTAACTTCTCCAAGTTGGATTCCATCTCGTGTAGACGTTCCAAAGTTGCATCCTGCTTACTTTTGAGTTTGTTTATAGCATGAGTGTTAAGAGCCCTGCACCATCCATCAGAAATGACTGGCAGTCTTCCCAAAACAGCTGCCAACATAATACAGACTGTGTGATAGGTCAGAAAACTGCCAGCTCCAATCAGCAGCATTCCTGCTATCATAATTCCAATTATGTATACATCTTCCACGTCCTCAACGGAGGAAAGGATAGACAGACACACAATCCTCCACTTATCCCATGAGTTCATCGTGTATCCAGCTGGAAACGTTCTGGCAGGACAGACGGGCTCACCACTGCCCCTTGTTTATGTCGAAAAAATTTGAGGAGGACAAATATAAAGGAATACATGGATGAAACATTGCTATTTTGCCCAATAACATGGATTATCCTTACCTTTCATACATGGATTATGTAATAAACAGATCTGATGGTTCTCTAACGTGCACTACGCCCTTGTTTGTGTTTCACTTTCTCTTGTTGATCTGATGTTGACATCATCAGTTGTTTGTTAATAAATTCAGTGTTTACCACCAAAAACAAACAGTTATTTATTTACTCGCCACTCATGTGACTGTTTACTGTAAGACCTGTGCACATGCCTCTGCGTACATCTGTGAAACCAAACATTAGTTTAGTCCACTGTGCTCGTCTTCTTTAAGTCTCCAAGACGTCTTCTTTTCATACTCCTTTATTTCCGGTTTATTTCCGTCGAGAACGCGCACCAGCGTCATTTGACTTCACGTCTGCAGAACTACGTGGGAAATTTGTGCCCAGAACAGCCGTACAAACTGTATCAGACAATCTGTTCAAGACAATAGGGAGAAATGTGTGTGAACTCATTCTCTTTGGTTTAGAGCGCTTCGTCAACCATTAACATTTTGCCCTATATACAGTATATGCTCCTTTAAATAGCTATATTTTCTATTCATTAATACTGCTGTAAATAATAATAATTAGCTACTTTATTACCATTAAGACTAAAATAAACTAAACATCAATGTAGTCGAGAATACTTGAACAATATTTCAGAGCTAAATAAATCCCTGAGAATGTAGATTTGTAATGTTTTTCCAGTTTGTCCAGTCGTCTCAGTGTAAATGCTTGATTTCTAACATTAACACACACACATGCTGCTGAGAGGCTCTGACCTTCTCAACCAAGCCAATCACACGCTGACTTCACACGGAGCACCAGCAGCTTTCCTGAAAGTTTAACTGCTGCTAAACTTTTCCTCCACTTTCTGAATTTGGAATAAAATGAGCTGCACCATGTTTCAGATACCTCTGCTACATCCCCTGAAAACGTGTGAACAACTCTAACTGGAAATGCTAATGTCGTGGTTTTGGAAAGAGAAAACGCAGCAGGATCCGTTTCCCTGAGGAGGGAATGTTCATCCTGGAGCTGCAGCGGGAAAGGAAAGTGAAACTAAATCATAGAACTCACGTGTAGCTGCAGCCATGACGTTTCAAATGCACAGAATGGATCGGAAAATAATAAAAATCAATGCAGTCAGTCTTCAGTATGAATTCTGAGTTTGTTAGGGTGTGTTTTGACGTTGTTTCCCTGCGTCTGCCTCCATTTCTTCTTCTATTCAAACACATTAAGTTCTATTAGAAAAGCAGGCAAAGCCCCTCAGACCATCACCTGCTCCGTAACTGGAAATAAAGACACCTGCTGTCCAGTTACAAGTGCTAATATACGCTAACGTTTAGCGAGCGTTGTGCTATCAGTTAGGGTGAGGTCAAGGGTCACGACATGTAGGAGCTAAACCTGCCTCAGCAGCTCTACTTTGAGCTCCTCCTCAATCCACAATCTTGAGATATCTACAAAGAAATAACTGAAAAACACAAACAATGAGGAAAAAAACACACAAAATGAAAGAAAAATACAAAAAATTTAGCAAAAATACACAAAATGACATAAAAATACACAAATGGGCAAGAATGACAATAAACAAAAGGAAAACAAAATACACAATGACAACAAATAAAAACAAATATATTCTATAATCATACAAGACAACTACAAGTAAAAAGTGAAAAATATACAACAATAACACACAAACCCAAACATTGTAAAATTACTCCAATAACACAACATTAAATCTATAAACAAAATTACACACAAGATAACTACAAAAAAATAATTGAAAAACATAGACAACAAGATAAGAACACACAAGAAAACCACAACGACAAACAAATGGAAAACAAAAAAATATACAAAATAAAAACTATACACAAAATTGCTCTGTAAACACACAAGAAAACTACAGAGAAATAAGTGAAAAACAAACAACGTGAAAAAAACAGAAACAAAGCAAATGTCCCACAATGTGTGTTTTTGGTTAAAAGTCAATGAAGACTTTGTAATGTGTACATTAAAACAGAGCAGTGTGTACAGTCTGGACATCAGGGTGACTTTTGTCCTGTGTGTGCGTGTGTGCGTGTGCGTGTGCGTGTGCGTGTGCGTGTGCGTGTGTGTGTAAACAGATGTCCAGGTGGACAGCAGAGGACGGGATGCGGTGCTGCAGAGGCTGATGAAAGCTAAAGTCACTGGTTGCATAATCACACAGACATCTGGCTCAGACTCACACACTTTAAAGTCCCCACGACACACACGACACACCTTTGATCCAATCTGTTTTAAAACAACACTGGAGAATCACTCACGGTCAAATAAAGCTGGAAACCTTTGGATTATTTAGGGGGTAAGCTACGAATCTAGATTATTGCTATTATTATTGCTCTAACTTCCTGGATTTAATCAGTGTGTGCAGAGGTTTATTCCATAAAGCAGGTTATGTTCAAACTCTGAGTATGTTCAGGCTCAAATGAGGGAAACTCTGAATATCTCATTCCTAAACGTGAGGTATGTTCTTCTCTGAGTATGTTTCCATGGCAACATTGTCCGTGAACTAAACCTGGTCACTGACAGGTTTTATCAAAGAAAGCCTGGGTTTCTACCTGGCTCCGCCCACCTGAACACCATTTCTAAACACTTTAATGAACCTTAACACTTTTCTCTGAAACACATTAGTAACATCACACACCACAGACGTGTTCACATCATTAATAATGTGTTGCTTTATGTTTTGTTTTTTTTGTGCAAACGGTAGTTTTCTTTCTAACATTGTAGATGTAGATCATTTAGTGAAAGTCACTGAGAGGTTGATCTACATTAAAACATCTACTGACGTCTGTAGTAAAGTTCTCTGAATACAAACCTGTAGATAATATAAAGGATGAGATGATCATTTAAATAAATCCACTTTTAAGAACCGATTATTGTTTTATATTGTTATACAGTTAAATCTGTAGATCATACAACTTTGAAGCTATGACGGCACAGTGACGTGTGATGCTGCTCTCAAACGCGTTGGGTCGCGGGTTCACGTCCCACTTCAGGGATTTCTTTATGACATTTTCAGGACGTTGAGATGACTCTGGCAACAATGTTACATTAAGAATCAAAATAAATGATGCGACATCAAGCGTCAGTCACTGTCTTTATATCCAGTGTAACAGGAGGGCTCTCTATGCAGACATCTTATGCTGCTGACACGTCTCCTCAGACACATTTTATTCATATTATTCACCGCTTGTCACATCACTGAAGAGATAAAGTGATGAAGTGACCAAAAAGTGTGACTAATTACAGGTGATTTAAGCCACTATAGCCACTGAAGGTGTGATCAGTGTGAACACACCTTTAGAACAGGATCATATTCCTCAAACACCGGCTTATTTCACCATTAGGGTGAATATATCACTCTATTCTGGGTGGTTACCATGGCAGCTCGAATAAATCTCTGATCTATTGATGATGGCTTTTTGTGGCGCGCTTGCACGTCAGTAACCCAAGGTTTACATACTCAGGGTTGATTGACCCACTTCATACCAGCTGTAATAAAATCAGATACCCAGAGTTTCCCATCGTGGGGTATGTTGACCCAGAGTTTATGGATAGACTCAGAGTTTGTTAACCCTCCTTTATGGAATACCCCTCTGGACTACAAAGCTCGCTGGAGCTTAATCACTATGGCATTCAAAGCTAGGGTAGGTGATTTTCTTTAGATACTCTTTTTAAGTTTTTGGTTGAAATTGTCTTTATGTCCAGACAGAAATTAAAATCTTATATTCTCTGAAAAAGGAACGATGAAAATCCATCATCGCTAGCAGCTGTAAATCTGAAATAGGGGGTATAGGCGGAGCCATCAGGGAGGCTACATTCAAAATCATGCCAGCTTTTGAAAATCACCTACCCTGCCTTTAATGCTGAACAGCAAACCTGCTCGGAACCAGGATGATAGCGAGTGCTAAAGCCCCGCCTCCTGACCAATCAGATCTCTTAGAAAACGACCTGCCCATTGATAGAAGATCCTGGTTGGTGAAAATCTGACAACTGAGTTTATAAAGAACATTATTAATTATAAATTAATCCTGTCATTTACAGATGACATCCTATAGGAAAGATATAGATTTATATCTGATAGACTGATCTACAGTCAGCTGATGAAGCCTGTGTGTCAATCGTATGCACGGACGGCTGAAATCATCAATTAATTCATTCATTCATTCATTCATACACTGACCGCCTCCACAGGGACATACTACAGTTAAACAATGTGCTGTCATCTCTCATCCCAGTGTGTGATAAATAGATGTACTTAAAAGAAAAATGTGTGTGCTGTAATAAAGTTTAACTGATTAGAACGCTGTCCGTTCATCATCTAATTGATTAATATCATAAACAATCTCACGCTTTTACACATTAACAGCGTCAGCAGTTTCCTGCCTGGGTTCTCTCATTAAATTAGCGTGTTGTGATCATAGGTGATTGACGTTCGTAGAACAGCTCCTCTCTGACAGGGAACGTTTGGTTAGCTGAAGCCGCTAACGTAGATGAACCCAATCTAGATTTGTAGCATAAGCCCTTGAACGTCTTTACTGATACAAACGCTTTAGTTCATAAATCATTGTTTAACAATATTTAAATGAATGTTGTCCGAGAGTTTGTCTTATTTCAGTGAAGGTAGATAACTGATGCTGGAGAATAATATCCACTTTTATCCAAGAAGTTTATTATTATTTGGGCCATAGTATATAGTCATCTTAAAAATGTAATTGTTTGTTTTAATCAGAAATAAAATAGGCTAAAATTGGCCAAAAAATCATGGAAAAGGTGGCGAAATGGGGGGAGGAGGGGTTGGGGTAATTAAAGAAGTAGGAACAATTCGTTTAAACTGGCAAATTATGGACATAGCAAATCGTGAATGTGGATAATTAGGTGTAATAGTGGTGGAAAGGATTTCTAAAAATGTCTTGAAAGTGGAAAAAAATGTGCAGAAGACATTAAAATGTGATGTAGAAGTGTCAGAAATGAGAGTAACGTAGCAAAATACATTAAAAGGAGCAAACATGGCAAGTTTGGTGTTGTTGCAGAAAAAGGGTATAAAATAAGCAAAAATGGGCTCAAATTGTTCAAAACATATTCTTAGTTTCTTGAAGGCATCTGGGGACCCCCTCCCAGAGTCTCGCGACCACAAAAGGGGTTCTATGCCTGAGGTTATTTAAGGTTGTCTAAAACTAAGGTCATTTACTGTACATAACCTCGGTTCTATGTCTCACAAAGACAACAATTCTCGCCGCCTGAGGGAGAAAAGTTTTGCTTATTGAATGCCAATGTATTCTCCGCCCACTCCACTGATAGTAGGTGGGACTACCTGCGGAAGATAAATACATTTCACCAGCCAATCAGGTTGGCTTTATGAGAAACGGCTTCTGTGAATATGACGCGTATATCCCATAGTGAGACATCTCACTCATTACTCAGAGTTTTCCAAAAGACTTCTAATTTGTTTAACAGGGTCCCTACGGTCCTGGAATTTCCGAAAAAGTTATGAAAAAAATTTTTTTTTAGTGTTGAAAAGTCATGGAAAAATGTAACTGTTTTGGAAAAGTTTTGGAAATTTAACCTATTCTATTTTAATGTTTAAAATCCAACCTTTGCTATTACTATGGGACGCAATGTACAACACCTTGTGTTATACGTTGCTTTATTTAAATGTGTCTGCAAATAAAATTGTAATTTTATAATTTTATAATTAAACATGGTAGTGCTTAGTTGTTGTTTAATGTTACATTCAATAGCTGATGCATTGTTATTTAAAAAATAATTGCAAAATGGGTGTCAAAGGCCATATGTTAGTATTCCCTGTGCCACAGTTTTAGGCCGAGCTACCGTACTCAAAACGCCCTCACTTTGTTTTTCTTCTTCTTGTGTACACTAGTTAAAATCACTTCTCTGGGCTGAAATGTGGTAGCTAGAATCTATGGATGTGTACGCATCAACGCTTTTTCGCGATTTTTGCTTTGGGTCTCCAAACAACAAAGTTGATTTCTCATTTATTTGCGACTACTCCTCCGTTAGTTCTCGTTAGATCGGAATGCAGTTTGGTGTAAATGCTCAGGAGCCCTTTTTTTTAACATTTCCGGTAATTTCTAAATTTATCGGAACACAGTCGTGTGATATATCGTTTCAAAGGTAATGCAACATAGAATATGACTATGCCTAGCACAACTTGATTATGTGCCCGTAGTCCCACCCCCTTTTATTAAAGTAGTTTTCTCATTTATTTGTGAGTCAAATATTGCAAGAGTTGGTGGTACCAAATCATTGACACATACCAATATATGAATGGGGCCCATTACATCGTATGTGCCACAGGGGCCCCCAGGGACCCCATTATACAAATGACTACTCCTGGTAGTACGTGCTATTTGGCGTGGAGACGTTCTGTGGGTCCGACCGTAGTCCATCAGATCTAGTTTCTACTAACCATAGCATACTGTCAGACCTCTGATATTCATCATGTATAATGAGATATTCAAAACAAGAAGAATACACAGAGGAAAAGAAAAAGTGAAAAATAGCTTCTTCTTCTTCTTCTTCTTCCTATTTCCTCTGAGGGACGTTGGACGGTTTTCTCGCGACGGATAAACAAACAGCAGGAATGACAACGCCACCGCCCACCGGCCTTCTGCACAGGACCTGGCAGCCATTGCTCTTTTCACTGCTGCCCACACACACACACGCACACACACACACACACACACACACACGTTACGCAACTGCTAACGCTGGGTTGAATAAGAGGAGTAAGTTTTAATTGTGAGCTATAAAAAGTGTGAAATCTGCAGGCGAGAAACGTATAAAGGAGAAGGAGAGCAGATGGTGCTTTATCTCTCCACACAGAACGCCATCACATTAGCAGCAAATTTAATCTAATCTCCTGAAAAGTGCCGTAGATCCATTTGGATAGAGCTCTGGAGGAAAGCCAAAGGAGGTTCTTATCACTGCGGAGGAGGACGACTCTCCATTAATCTCCTCCACCGGCATTCCTTGGCATCCCTCGACTCGGGGCCAAACACACGTCAGCTTTTCATCAGCGGGACAACGAGGACAAAGAGGAGGACAGAGTCAGGTGCTTTGGATTGTTTAGAAAACTCTTAAATCTTAATATTCAACGAAGCTGAGCCGCTCCGTCACCTTAAAGTTCCTCAACTGGACAAAGAATGTTTTATACCAATTCAACTCTTTTTTATTTTCCTTTCTTCCTCCAATGTAAAATTATTCCATTTGTTTATTGTTTGTCCAATAGAAAAACTAACTTAGTATCTACTTTTTATACGTCTATCATCGTAGACGACCATCACATGATGTAATGATGAGTCAAAGGATTTGTAGCAAACATGGCAACCCACAACCCAGGAGCCACACGCGGCTCTTGGTCTAATTTTGTGCAGCACTCATATACAAATGGAAAAAAAAAGAAAAATACACAAAAGGACAACAAAAATGCACAATAATACATAAATTCACCACATAAATACACAATATTAGAAAAAAAACACAATAAATGACAAAGAAAAACAAACACAATATGGCAACAAAAATATGCAAGAAACAACAACAAAAACACAAATTGAAAACTGAAAAAAAAGATCTAATGATTCCAAAAATACACAATTACAGCTAAAAAAAAACACAAACACAAAACGACAAAAAAAAAAACACTAAACGACTAATGGAATAACACAAAATATACAAGGATGACAAAATGACTCAAACAATTCAACAAAACGACTCAAGTATACAAAATAAAATTCAACACTAAAAACACAGAATGACAGAAAAACACAAAATTACTCCAAAAACAGACAAAATTAGAGAAGTTAACAAAATAAAAACAAAAAAAAACAAAATACACCAAACAACCACAAAAAACGCACTTTGTTACAGACGTATGAAGAATAGATCTGTTCCTGTCCTTTATTATAGACACTTAAAGAATAGATATGTTCCTGTCCTTTATTACAGACATATAAGGAATAGATCTGTTCCTGTTTTTTGATATAGACGTTTGAAGAATGGATCTGCCCCCTCAGTTTTTTTAGAGACGTATAAATAATAGATTTGTTCCTATGTTGGATGGTCTGTTCCTATGATGTGTAGCTCCATTATGTCTCTGATGAATCATGACGACAGGTTTTTCTCCTTCACACACTCTACAAAGTGAAATAATATCTCTCACACACACATCTGATATTCTGTGTGTGTGTGTGTGTGTGTGTGTGTGTGTGTGTGTGTGTGTGTGTGTGTGTGTGTGTACGTGTGTGTGTGTGTGTGTGTGTGTCTAATGGCTCCACTTAAAGACGTACCTTCCTGTCACTGAAACCTCCTTTTGCTATAAAGGAAACACAGATGGGAATGTGTTTTTGAGCCTGGCAGATATAGTAACCATTCATCACTGTTTTCTTTTGTTATCTGGAAAACTAAAAAAAAAAACACTTTAGATGCAGAGGAGGAAAAAAAAGTGGTGAAAGCAAAACAAACACTGATTTAAAATGTGTTTAAGATGCAAATAGCAGCACCGCTAGGTACACGAGATATGCTAGGTCAGTGTGTTACTAAGGTTTTTATCACAAAGTCCATAAGAAAAAAAAAATATATATATATATATATTTATATATAATGGGATTTAACTCAACTTTGAAGATCCAGTGTTTTTTTTGGTTTTTTTGCCCACGAAACACAGTAACGACGTCTCCTGTGGTTCTCCTGTTTCTTGTGTTGTGGTCTGTGCCTCAGTATTATGGGTATACTGGGAACTCATACAATGATGTTTTGGAGTGCTTTATTTTTCTGTAATCAACTAATCATAATTAACACGATAAAGTCCCAGCTCTGTGGTTGTTAGGTTACTTTTGTTTACTCTTCTAGTCGTTTTCTGTATTTTTGGTGTAAATTTTGACTTTGTTTTTTCACCGTGATCTCTCTATAGGAGCAGAAAAATGATCCTTTATGTGTGTGCACTGATTGGCTGAACTCCTCAAAAAGGCAACACCCACATTTAAAGGGATCATACGTGTGTTTTTAATGCTTAAAGTTGTCATCAGTGATATTTGTATATTGCCCCCGTCTTAGCGCAGTATTAAATGTCTGGGAGTGATGAGAACAGTCGAGTGCGTGAAAAGTGGATGGAATCATTTTTGTTTGTTTTTAGGTTATTGTTGTTAACTATCTAGTTGTTTTGTCTATTTTTGTTGTCTTTTGGTGTTTTTGGATTCATTTTTGTGTATTTTTAGGTTACTTTTGTGTACATTTCTAGACATTTTGTGTATTTTTTGTTGTGTTTTGATATTTACAGAATGGCTTTTGTGTATTTAAAGGTTACTTTTGTGTATGTTTCTAGTCCTTTTGTGTATTTTTGGTGTTTTTGGAATTGTTTTCGTGTATTTAAAGGTTACGTTTGTATACATTTGTAGTCCTTTTGTGCATATTTGTAGTCATTTTGTGTATTTTTGTTGTGTTCTTGGAATCATTTTTGAATATTTTTCGGTTACTTTTGTGTGCATTTGTAGTCTTGTGTATTTTTGTTGTTTTTAAAATTGTTTTTGTGTATTCTTAGGTTACTTTTGTGTTTATTTCTAATTGTTTTGTGTATTTTTGTTGTGTTTTGTTGTTTTTGGTGCTTTTGAGAACCCCTCAGTGGCCACGCCCACATTTAAAGGGGTATTACATGCGTGTTTAAAGCTAAAAATGGTCATATTTGTAATATTTGTCGACTGTCCCTGTATTAGATGATTAAAATGAGTCACTTTAAATCTCTGGGACTGACGAGAACAGACGAGTGGAAGATAAAAAGTGGACGATCCGTCACTGCTCGACCTCTGCATCATTAGATACTTTTAACGAGTTTTCAATCCTGGTTAATGAGCCGTGTCTGTGGCACAGTTTGACCTCATCGAACACCTCACACGCCCTATGCTGACTTGTTTGTGTTGATGATTGCTCGGCTCTTCTGTTTAAATCCAACAGCCTCCCTCTGTTGTTCTTGTCCTTAAAGAGACACTGCACGTGTATCGTGTGTGTGTGTATGTATGTGTGTGTGTATGTATGTGCGTGTGCATGTGCATGTGCGTGTGCATGTTTATGTGCGTGTGCATGTACGTGTGTGTGTGTATGTGTGTGTGTGAGAAACAACAGCTCTCTGCAGGGCCTGAGACACTAATGGTGTGTGGAACAGACATGATAAGCAATGATTGTGTCATTAATTATGACTAATGGTGAAAGGGAAAAGCAGAGTGTGTGTGGTGTGTGTGTGTGTGTGTGTGTGTGTGTGTGTGTGTGTGTGAGAGAGATTGAGGCCCACTACGTGTACCTGTAATGCGGGGTGTGAGCTGCACCGATAAAAAGCGTCTGACGAAATGCAGTGAAAGCAGCACGATGCGTTCAAATGCAAAAGATGGGCCAGAAAATGTGTCTGGGATCAGATGGAAAGGACGAAAAAGTGGACTGAGAATCTATGTAAGTGTGATGTAAGAAGGTAACTATTCATATTCAATTCATTTCAAATAAGCTTAATGTGATACTTCTGCTTGGTCAAGGTTATTTTAGTTTCTATATAAGCCAGTGCACAAAAGGAAAGGAAAGTATAGGCCTCTGAACGCAGGAAACGGACGTGAAATACAGAATTAGCAATATAACAGGAATACATGCATTTTATTATTTTTTTTGTGTATTTTGGGGTTACTTCTGTGTACATTTCTAGTCATTTTGTGTATTTTTGTTGTCTTTTAGGCCCTATGTTATGAATCTAGATAATTATATCCTGGATTAATCTCTGTTAGCTGGCTTCAACTAACCAAACATTCCCTGTCAGAGAAAAGCTGTCCTACGAAGGTTGATAACAACACGCTAACTTAAGTCAAATGTTTTCAGCCTCGATACGTGCGCGTTCACATGAAAGGGGTGGAGATTGCAGCATCTGACCAATCACTGGAGAGCCTGGCAGATCGAGCGTCTTTATAGGTGGAACAGCTTATGATCTTAAATGAATATAATGGATTTAAATTCATGATGACAGCGAAGAGCAAAAGTGAATTAGTGCAGCTCACATCAGGACGCAATGCTGGCAGCGAATTGCCAACTCTGTGTGAGATTATTTATGTTATTAACAAAATAACGAGGAGACATGCACATCCCAGGATGGATCAAAAACAGCACGTAGAAAAAACAACAAAGATCCGGAATTGCGGCAGCCTATTAATTAATTAATTATTGACTTCATCCATCCATGCTTATGGAGACACAGGCTTCATCAGCTGACTGTAGATCAGTATAAATCTATATCTTTCCTAAAGGATGTCATCAGTAAATGAAAGGTTCATTTATCCATAATAATAATAATTTCCTAAACTCAGTTGTCAGATCTGCACCAACCAGGATCTTCTAACAATGGGCAGATCATCTTCTAAGAGATCTGATTGGTCAGAAGGCG
Organism: Gouania willdenowi; assembly: GCF_900634775.1. Taxonomy (NCBI): domain Eukaryota; kingdom Metazoa; phylum Chordata; class Actinopteri; order Blenniiformes; family Gobiesocidae; genus Gouania; species Gouania willdenowi. Next base: position 43,935,823 of record NC_041046.1, read on the forward strand.
GGGCTTTAGCACTCGCTAAGATCCTAGCCTCAGCAGGTTCGTCATTCAGCCTAAGTTACCATGGTGATTTAGCTCTGTAAGACATTAGCAAGCTTTGTAGTCAAGCACACACTGATTAAATCCTGGAAATTAGCACAATAAGAGCTAATCTAGCTTCGTAGCATAATCCCCTTGCTGTTTAAGGAATCATTTTTGTGCATTTTTAGCTCTTTTGTGTACAATTCTAGTCATTTTGTGTATTTTTGTTGTCTTTTACTGTTTTTGGAATCAAAAGATGCGTTCAAATGCAGAAGATGGGCCAGAAAATGTGTCTGGAATTAGATGGAAGGTCACCTTGTAGGTGTGATGTAAGAACGCAACTATTCATATTCAGTTCATTTTAAATAAGCTTAATGTGATACTTCTGCGTTGTCAAGGTTACTTTAGTTTCTATAAATCCAGTGCATAAGAGGAAAGGAAAGTATAGGATTACATAAGTGGTAATATGACATGGAACATGCATTTTATTTCCCTTAAAGACACGGAGATGTCAGATCTGGTGCAAATCTTTCTAAAAAAAAAAAAAGGGAATATCTTTATGACATGAACCTCACCGACATTTTTTGAGATAATATCACATTTCCATGACAACAGTTAAACAACATTTCTCTCTTTAGTTTTAGTTTTTTTAAATACATGTGACACAAAAAAAGATGTCTGCAACTCGATCAAAGCTGAACATTTTAACTAATGACCATCTTCTGAGCACAACCAGCTAACAGGCGTAGGTTGCTAACCTCAGATCAAAGTCATCATGATCAAAGGGCATAAGCTTTGGCTTTTCTTTCTTAAAGGTGCAGTACGTAACTCTTATGAAAGTGACTTTTTGTCAAATTTGCTAAAACTGTCACTGTGTAAAGACAGCATTACATGAAACTAGTAATCTGTAAAATAAAATTAAAAAACAGGCTCATTAAGTCCCGCCTACTGCTCCTACTGTAAATTGCCAGAATCCACTGCGACCGAGCAAAAACCATCAGTCAGAGCCAGGATTCTGTTTGATGGACTGTCTGACAGCTGTCGATCACAGCTCCCGCCCCCTTCCTGCTTAGCTAGCGTTAGCATCAACAGCTTGCACGGCAAAGGTTCGTTCATCACTTAAACATAGTGGAGCCTTTTGGTCACTCCATCGCTCTAGTGACAAGATGACCAGGGAACATCATGGGTGTGTGTGTGTGTGTGTGTGTGTGTGTGTAGAGCCGCTGACAGGGGAGAGAGAGCGCGCTGATCACTTCTTCTCTGGCTGTATCATAGACAGCGCCGCTTTTACGGTTTAAATGATCAACTTACAGAGTTACTAAAGGATGAGTTCACTCAGAATGTAGACTTACTCAGGAAGTTAACAGTTTTAATTTTGCCCCATTAAGTTCAGGAAGTGTAGTACAGCCCTCTGCTGCAGCTGTCTCACTGTAGCGGGGGGGAGGGGCTGCTGCCTTGGCTCTACAGACAGTGACGGACGGGGGAGTTGTCGCTTGAAGTATCTTGAAAAGTTCACACTTTGACGAGGTAGCGCTTGACCTTGTCGCTCAAATCACGCAAGTCACGTCGCTTGAAGCGAGATAACTTGTCGCATCATTTATATTGATTTGAATGTAATCTAGTCACTTCAGTCACGTTCGGTGTGAACGCACCTTTACCGGTTTTGTTGTGTGGTTTACTGGCCATTTAGCAATATTCACGTCAGCCTCCTCTGGGGGGAGGGACTTTGGAGGCAGGGCAGGAGAGCAGCGGAGAAGGAGGGGGAGGGATCTGAAAGTTGTACTTGTTCAAATGTAGTGCTGAGTCCTCTCTCTCTTCCAAGTTACCAACTGCACCTTTAAGTCTCAGCCTCAGTGATGATGATGATGATGATGGACTGGTGTCCATTTGTTGAATTCCTTTACATCACTGTTTCCTTCACACATTCAGAACATACATTAATGAGCTACTGTACAGTCTGTGTCCAGTGTTTCTCCTGCTGAACGAAGCTTTATCTGTAACCATTGCTCAGCATTTATTGATCACATCTGTCCTGATGAAGCAGAACATGTTCATCACTAACGGTTCTAACTGCAGTTTGTAAATATGTGAGCGACACGTTTAAAGTATTTGATCTGTTACCACACGCAGTTCTGTCTCCGTGGTTACGTTAAGGTCATTATATTAAACAACATAACTTTAATAGGAGGCATTACTTTGTTTGTTGAACCCTCATCCAGCTGTTTTCATCTCATTTTAGCCTGAACAAGTCAATCCTCTAAGATCCACTGAGTCATAACATCTGCAAAGAGACACAACATCTGTACAGAAACATAACATCTGCACAGACACATAATATCTGCAGTAGGATGTAACATCTGTACAGACGTAACATCTGTACAGATATATATCTGTAAAGTGACATAACATCCATACAGAGAAAACATCTGTATGAGATGTAACATCTGCACAGAAACACAACATCTGCAATTAGATATAACATCTGCACAGAGAAAACATCTGCAATCTGATGCCACATCTGTACTGAAACATAACATCTGCACACAAATGTAACACCTGTAAAGAGACATCTGCAGAGACATAGCATATATACAGAAATATAACATTTGTACATCTGTACAGTGACAATACATCTGCACATGAATATGTAACATCTGCACAGAGGTATAACAGCTGCACAAATATACAATTTACACAAGTAAAGCACGACTTCAACAGTTCATTGTTTGAAACTAAACTGTAATTAATACTGATAGAGCACTGGAAATGTTTTCATAACATCTGATCAACATCTGTATTTGCACAAACAGCTGTTTATCCTTAAGGAAGGTGAACCTGTCTCACATCTGTGACCTAGAGGAGACTCAGACTCAGCCAAAGAAACACCACAGCTTGTTAAAATGTTAAAATGCTAAAATGCTAATGTCGTGGACCTTGAAGCCTGCAGGCGGCACTTTGTGCAGCACTTCCTGTCACTCAGTCACCAAACAAACAGCCACAACCTCCATGAACTCCTGATGAACCCACAGGTGAGACATGAAACAGGAAGTCACCTCCACGAGAACTTTTCCTCTTCACGCTTTTAAAAACCACAAACATCAGCTTCACATTTACATACAACTTAGATTTAGTCTCTAACTTTTTGACCTCTAATAACTCATCGCAGAGTTAGTTTTCTGCCAAAAAAAAGGAAAGTCCCAGCACTACAATACAGCGATTAGCAGATGGTGCTTTTCTACAGCGTAGCTCAGCTGGAGCAGGTACGCAGACCGCCTGCAGGGAAACACAGATGGAGCCAATACATGAATAAATGACGAGTCATTAAAAGCGGCAGGATTAAAGTTTCACCTTCCAGAAACGTTTCCTCTTCCTCACCAGGTTAGAAAACATACTTCCCATATTAGGATTTATGTAGTTTGTGTTTCGGACGTTTAATAGGAACACTAATGATTAAACTGCAACAACATTTAATAACGTGGGACGTTTTACTTTGAGGTAAAATAAGCCAACATTTCCAAAATGTACAAAGTAAAAAAAAATGTTTTGAACAGGAAGAAAACTGTAACAAAACACAAAATAATGAGAACACGAGTCGGAACATTCAAATGTGGTTGTAACCATACAAGTGTGTGTATGTGTGTGTGTGTGTGTGTGTGTGTGTGTGTGTGTGTGTGTGTGTGTGTGTGTGTGTGTGTGTGTGTGTGTGTGTGTGTGTGTGTATAAAATCTGTTTATGTTGGTTTTCTTTCATTTGCTCCTACATTTGTCAGAGACGAGGAGCAGAGCTTGAACAAAACCTCCAAACATTGAACAATAATAATATCAATAATTTAAGTTAAATGTACACACTTGCACAACCTCGTATGTAGGACAGGGGTGCACATCACAACAGAGAGAGAGAAACTAAACAGATTAGCAACACAAAGATTTAACACGAAGTGAAGCGAAATAAGAACAAGTAAAATGACTGATTTAGAAATATACTCAAAAGTACTCATAAAAGCCACTCAATTACAGTAATGTGAGTACTTGTAATCCATTACTTTCAGGTAAACAAAGCAGAACGTGGAACCAAAGGAAATGGTGAATTATTGCTGTGTTTATGGCTGTACCAATCAGTCAGACCGTGTAAAAAAATATATTTGTTTTATTGATTGCCAAAAGTTAGAAGAAATCAGAGGAAAGGAGGAGCTAGTGGTTAGCGAAGCTAAACCAGGATCTACGAGGAAAACATCTGGACAACATCCCATTTGTTCACCCCATTTCTTGTCAAGCAAGTGAATTGTTGATGTCAGCGGCTTTGAACTCAATTTCTTGTGATAATAATCATATAATTCATTAATGACTGAATATAATCACATTTAATAGCCTGCTACAGTAGCAACACAATTGTTCAAATGTAGAGCTAAAATGTAGAGCTGTATTTATCATTGGACAAAGGTCTGACCTTTATCTAAAGGATGACCCTGATTGGCTTAGGGTTAAAACCAGGTAGTAGAACATATCAGGATACGTTATAAACAGAACACTCCGGGTCATCATTGATCTATCTTGTATAGATCTGCACCACCAATAAACCATAACCAAGTGCTTCCCTGTATGCCTTTGCATCTAGAATGCATTTTCAGTGTCTGACATTAATCCATCACAGTACATCTGGGTTACTGCCCAGAACATGACGTGGGTGAAAACCCTCTATAGTATTTTGCCATTAAAAGGTCTGTTTCCTGTTTACATGGAGACAGAGAGGGAAGCGTTTTCAAAAATCTTCAACTTTGGAAATCATTTTTCAAAAGTTCAGTATTCCAGCACCAAAACGCTGTTGGCATGTAAACGAACAGACAAAGCGCGACAAAACTTTTGCGTTTTTACTTGAAAACGTTGCGTAAACAGGGCCTAAAGCTCTAATTTAGGACAGGGACTTGTACCAACAACCTTTTGAACATTAGAACAGACATCGTCCTGATTGTCCATGAGCGTTGAGCTCCTTCAAAGGGCGAGCCCTGCCCTCGGCGTCTACTGGCGACCTCTTAGGAAGCAGTGATTGATGGCGTGTGGGTCAGATGCTCCTCCATTGATCCTAATGGACGTTTTGTGAGATTAAAACAACAGTGGAGACGTCAGTTGGAAAACCCGACGTGGGTCGATGTTAGACGTACTGATAATAACTCATTTACTGCAGAAATGGGTTTCACACGCCATTACAGCCTCACAAAGAAACACATTGAACTCCTTCATCATCGGATGTTAATAAGAAAGAGGATGGAAAGGAGTTTTAGATTTATTTATACATTAATACATTAGTGAACATGAAGCTGTATATATGCAGGATTATAACCACAGAGATCATTTCTATCTTTAACAAAACAGCCACAATAAACAGTTTATTAAAATAAACAACAAGAGCTGAAGGACAAAGAAAAAGACTCAACGATTCTGTGTTTTAAATGTCTCACTAACGTAGTATCCACTACAAACTCAATGAGTATATACTGTCTTCTATATACTATAGTATATACTGTCTACTACATACTATGGTGTATACTGTCTACTACATACTATAGTATATACTGTCTACTACATACTGTAGTATATACTGTCTTCTATATACTATAGTGTATACTGTCTACTACATACTATAGTGTATACTGTCTACTACATACTATAGTATATACTGTCTTCTATATACTATAGTATATACTGTCTACTATATACTATAGTATATACTGTCTACTACATACTATAGTATATACTGTCTTCTATATACTATAGTGTATACTGTCTACTATATACTGTCTACTTTATACTGTAGAATATACTGTCTACTACATACTATAGTATATACTGTCTACTACATTCTATAGTATATACTGTCTTCTATATACTATAGTGTATACTGTCTACTATATACTGTCTACTTTATACTGTAGAATATACTGTCTACTACATACTATAGTATATACTGTCTACTACATACTATAGTATATACCGTCTACTACATACTATAGTATATACCGTCTACTACATACTATAGTATATACCGTCTACTACATACTATAGTATATACTGTCTACTATATACTGTCTACTTTATACTGTCGAATATACTGTCTACTACATACTATAGTATATACCGTCTACTATATACTATACTATATACTGTCTACTATATACTATAGTATGATTAGGATGATGAGCATTCCCACTGAAGTGTACTCCCAAGTTTCCCAAGATGCATTTGGAACCTACAGCGTTAAAAACCTTGTTCACACTGAGGCTAAATATCTCTGTTGATTTTCCACCTTTACTTTGAAAGTTCTGAAAACATTTGAAGTGAGAAAGTGACCAAGTAGAATATCAACATGTGCTCATTTCATCCATAAAACTCACGTAAACACATTTCATTCACACATTTTCAGAGAAATTGTGCTACTAACAGAACTTCCTGTTAACTTCAAAATAAAAGCCCTATTTACAAAAGAGTTAAAAAATGAATAGAAGACAAGAAGAGATGTTTTTTTTTTATTTTGAAAAGGGAGGGATGTTTAATTTTTGGCAGTGGCTATCCGTATGGTTGCCATATCAATATAATGACGTTCTGTCTGTACACAGCGCCACTATTTGGCCAGTTTAGGTCATGTGACTAAGACTAAAGGATCAGTAGTACGTTAGTACGAGTAGTACGTTAGTATGAGTAGTATGTTTGGACGAGTAGTACGTTAGTACGAGTAGTACGTTAAGATGGGGAGTACGTTAGGACGAGTAGTACGTTTGGATGGGGAGTATGTTAGGACGAGTAGTATGTTAGGACGAGTAGTACGTTTGGCTGAGTCGTACGTAGGATAAAAAATATGTTACTGTGAGTAGTAGAATAGTGTGAGTAGTACGTTAGGATAAATAGTACGTTAGAACAAGTAGTACGTTAGTATGAGTAGTACGTTATGATGGGGAGTATGCTAGTATGAGTAGTACGTTAGTATGAGTAGTAGAATAGTGTGAGTAGAACGTTATGATGGGGAGTACGTTAGTATGAGTAGTACGTTAGTATGAGTAGTATCTATGATGGGGAGTACGTTAGTATGAGTAGTACGTTTGTATGAATAGTACGTTAGTATGAGTAGTACGTTTGTATGAGTAGTACATTCGGATGAGTAGTACATTAGAACAAGTAGTACGTTAGTATGAGTAGTACATTAGTATGAGTAGTAGCTAGTGACAAGTACGTTAGTATGAGTAGTACGTTTGTATGAATAGTACGTTAGTATGAGTAGTATGTTAGGACGAGTAGTACGTTTGGATGGGGAGTATGTTAGGACGAGTAGTACGTTTGGATGGGGAGTATGTTAGGACGAGTAGTACGTTAGGACGAGTCGTACGTTAGGACAAGTCGTACATAGGATAAAAAGAATGTTAGTATGAGTAGTACGTTAGTATGACTAGTAGAATAGTGTGTGTAGTACGTTAGGATAAATAGTACGTTAGAACAAGTAGTACGTTAGTAAGAGTAGTAAGTTATGATGGGGAGTATGCTAGTATGAGTAGTACGTTAGTATGAGTAGTAGAATAGTGTGAGTAGTACGTTTTGATAGGGAGTACGTTAGTATGAATAGTACGTTAGAATGAGTACTACATTAGTATGAGTAGTAGCTAGTATGAGAAGTACATAAGTGTGAGTAGTACGTTTGTATGAATAGTATGTTAGTATGAGTAGTACATTAGTATGAGTAGTACGTTATTATGAGTAGTACATTTGTATGAATAGTATGTTAGTATGAGTATTACGTTAGTATGAGTAGTACGTTAGAATGAGTAGTACATTAGGATGAGTAGTACACTAGAACAAGTAGTACGTTAGTATGAGTAATACATTACTATGAGTAGTAGCTAGTATGAGAATTTTATTAGTATGAGTAGTACGTTAGTATTAGTACGTTAGGATGAGTAGTACGTTAGGATGAAAAGTATGTTAGTGTGATTAGCGGCTAATGCTATCCTAGTTACTAACCATGTTCAATTTTTTCAACTCTTGCAAATGTGCGGATATGCGTAAAATCGGGAGTGCGCTCGCACGGCCAACACTCTTGACGTGCGGATCGGACCGCACCGCCGCACGGGATAGACTTGACTTTGTATGTAATCTGGTTGTACGGACATTTTGTGACGCATCCGGTGCGTCACAAAACATAATAGTGCAGCTTTTTCTGATCAGGATGAGGGGAATCCCAGTGATGATCTCATTTAAATATGTAAATGTAGGCGTGGACAAGGAGGGGACACGTGCGCTCACATCCACGTTGATTTAGACTTTCAAAGGATAGGTGTGTGGAGCCTGGCCTACGTACAGATTTAAACATATGTATTTTTACAAAAGTACGACTGTATTGAGATTGAGTATGCTTTTTTCACAGCATTTTTCACACATACATGAGGCACCAGGTCATTGAAAACACCAGCATTGAAAGTTCTACGCTGACAGTGTTTTGTTTATCAGAAATATATGACGCACGTAGCATCTCCTTTAGCATAGATGCTAATCTGTAACTGCAGGCTGAATCATTTCTGCTGTTTCATTGCGATCCGTTGTTTGATAAAAAGATGAAGTCTTGTAATTGTTTTGATTTGAATCTACGTTGAGGTAAGTGCCTTAAATCCTGTGATTTCTTCAACCTATTCCCAAAGTTTGTGTGTCCTGAGAGAGAAAAGACACACTGGAATTTCCCAAAACTGCTAAACCTCACCTGGCCTCTTCAAGGACGCTCAGTAATCCTCAGCCTCGGTGGAATGAGCGAATCTAAAGAAGGATATCTGTGTCTGTGGCCAAAGTAGAAAAACATGTGGCTTGGGAACAGAAAGCGCATCACCAGCTGATTGATGGCCGTGACCTTCAGCGTTCTGGATCAATGGCCTGGAGCGCTCCCTCTTTCAGTCGTATTGAGCAGTTAGGATTGAGACAAATCCACAATAACATCATAATTATCCTTCAGTTTATGGAAATCCCTTCAAACAATAAGCGATTGCTCCCCAGAGCGCCTTTAATTCTGCATTATCAACACCCGCAACGGAATTTAAACCGCTGTTAATCTGAGCTGTTTAGGGCTCCACACACGTACACACACACATGTACACACACACATACACACACACACTGCATGAACAGTACAGGTAGTGCGTCACCATCTCACTCATTGGAGCAGTGGTTCATTCATCAGGGAATTATGATAATGGCTCCATTTTAGTTCAAAGCATTCTGATGAAATAGTGACAGTGAAGGACTTCATCTGACCGTCAAATTTAACAGGTACGCTTTGAAAAGTCTGAAACTCTCTCAGGATCTCCGTGTTCAATTCATGACTTGCTGCAGGGCAAAAATGGTAAAATTGTAAAATGTTTTCCTTTCTCTTGGTAACGAGACCGGTTTACACTGAAGCTGCTCTTTCCAGTAGACGTTTTTAAATTACGGATAATAAGTCTGATAATAACAGAAATGTAATGATTCATTTCAGCAATGATTCGATTTGAATTACGATTTGTTGTTGCCGATTCAATTCATGAATAATATTGGTTTATTTCAAATGATTAAATGAGAAAAGATTCACTGACCTAATCATATACTATGTATTCAGCAGGCGTACTTATACTTCAAAGGTCCAGTATTATTTTTCACCCATTTTCATTTGTTCTAAGAACCCCAACAACAGAGGTAGGCAACTTTTATCACAGCGGAGCCGAACAAAATGTGTTTGTTTGATCCGAGGGTCACATGATCAACATTTACTGTATGTCAGCATTTAGAATAATGAGCGATCTGAGCATTAATACAGGAAAGAATAAAGAGTTGCTATAGTAATTTTGTGTGGTTTTCTGTCATTCTATGTCTGTTTGTTTGCATTTCTGTATTCCTTTTGTGTATTTTTCCTGTAAAATATATATATTTTTGGAGTCATATTGTGTATTCGTGCTGTCATTTGGCATTTTTTTTTTGTATTTTTTGTGTACTTTTGTTGTCATTTTCTGTAATTTTGTATATTTTTTGGAGTAATTTTGTGTATTACTGTTGTCGTTTTGTTTTTTGTCTTTTACTGCATTTTCCTGCAATATTGTATTTCTTTGTATTTTTTGATGTATTCTTGCTCTTGTTTTGAGTATTTTTTTTGTCATTTTGTACATTTACTTTGGGGGCCACATAAAATTAGACTGAGGGCCACTAGTTGCCCATGTCTGCCCTACATCATATTATTTGAGGTTTATTTTCCCAAACTCACCTGTTTTCTGGCGTTTTAGCCTCTGAAAAGTCACTTTCAGAGCGGTCCTAAAAACAGGCTGTTTTTTGGGCCTTTGTGCATATGCATGAATGGCCGTAAACACACACGATACTTCAGCGCGTGTGTTTACCACAGCAACAGCAGCAGTAAACCATCAACAGTCTCCCTTCTCCTCTTCACCACTTTCGATCGCAGAAATATTCCATTTAAGTCGTTAGTCCATAGTTTTGTCTGTACACTGCATCGCATTGGGATACAAACACGTCAGATCATCTCATAAAGGCGATACAAGGTGGTGTAACGGCTACTAAAAATGAAACTCTTCGGTTTATCTATTTAGGGTTAGGGTTATTTACTGGATTATAATAATAATAATAATAATAATAATAATGCATTGGATTTTATATATTTGATCATAGATGCTCAAAGCGCTTTACATTGATGTGCATTATTCTTTCATTCCACACACAGTGGTGGTAAGCTACTATTGTAACCACAGCTTCCTTGGGGCAGGCTGACAGAAATGAGGATGCCATAATGATCATCAGTCTCTCCGAGCACAACCAACACTCACTCACACACCACATTCATACTAGGCAATGTGGGTCAAGTGCCTTGCCCAAGGACACAATGACAATGACTTGGCTAGAGCAGGATTCAAACCCCCAATCCTTTGGTTAGCGCAGATGGCTGCCACCTCTGTACCTTGTTCTGCTGTTAAAAAGGAGTCGTTTCTTCCCACTGTTTCTAAATGCTTGTTCATGTGGATCTTGTTGGGTTCTATTTTTTTTACCATGAACTTTATATTTTGTTAAGCGCATTGAGATGACTTTGTTGTAATTTGCGCTATATAAATAAAGTTGAATTGAATTGGACGATCCACTCGACCAGTGAGTCATGGTCGCCACGTTAAAACTGAACGTAACTGTGATATGAACTGTAATATTAATCTGACGTCGCTAAGTTTGTTTTTCCTGTGAGGTAGTTTGAGAGGGAAAAGCTCACATTCTTATAGGGTAGGAGGAGCCAGGATTGTCAGGAGGAGGAGTTTCCACCTTGTGACGTATTATTGGGGAAAAAAATCAAACTGTCCTAATTGGAGCTGACTTTTACAAACTGTGGAACAAGAAGGGAGGGATGAAACAGAACTTTTTCAACTTTGACCCTATGAATGAAGATAAAGGAATGTATATCACTGTAGCAAAACCATTATAAAGTATTTTTTTCATAATACTGCCCCTTTAAGGGATGTGCTCAAGGTTCCAAAGTGGATTCAAACTGGCAACCCTCCGCTTACAAGCTTGTTTCCCTAAAAGTTGGACTATCAGCACAGTGCGGTTCTACTTCAATACGGTACTCATGCATCCATCACTTTATGTTGAATTGTTTTATTGCATTTTGCGTTGCTATTTTGAACTAATGAAGCTTGTCATAAAGAACTCTCTGGACTCACTATGAACAGAGACCAGCTGTCAGGCTGAAGGTAAACTTCTCTCTGGTTCTCTTCAGGCTATAGAGAGGACGTTTGGCCTGAAGCTACGACGCTCCATCAAACCCAGATGAAAGTTATCTTTCTACTGCCACACCTGGAAAAAGGTCTTTCTGTCCCCGACTCTCAGGGATCGGACGTTCACAGAATATCATTCCTGGAGAAGTTGTTAGAAGAAAAACCAGGACTTTTTTTCACAGAGTTGATTCCTTCTGAAGTGATTTTACTCTCCTGAGCTCAGCATTTACGACAGAATAAAAGGTTCTGTCATGAAAACAAAGCACCGCTGGAGAGCTTTGAAACTGCTAAAGAAACATGATGTTACTAATGCTACACTAGCTGCAAAACAATGATGTCACTAATGCTACGCTAGCTGCAGAAAAAAACATGATGTTACTAATGCTACGCTAGCTGCAGAAAAAAACATGATGTTACTAATGCTACGCTAGCTGCAAAACAATGATGTCACTAATGCTACGCTAGCTGCAGAAAAAAACATGTCACTAATGCTACGCTAGCTGCAGAAAAAAACATGATGTTACTAATGCTACGCTAGCTGGAGAAAAAAATATGATGTTACTATTGCTACGCGCGCTGCAGAAAAAAACATGTCACTAATGCTACGCTAGCAGCAGCTGCAGAGAAAAAACATGATGTTACTAATGCTACGCTAGCTGAAGAAACAAACATGATGTTACTAATGCTAAGCAATAGCAGAAAAAACATTTTACTAATGGTACGCTAGCTGCAGAAAACTGTGACGAGGGTTAGGGTAGGAACTGTACATACTAAAAGGCACATTTACCAGTAAGGTTCTATTTCAGTACGGTACTCATGTGTCCATCACATTATGTTCAATTGTTCAGTTGGATTTTGTTGGAATGTAGATTTTTTTTGTACTGCTTTTCTACTGTAGAAGTTTAAACTTAGCACTGTGTTGCTATTTTGAACTAATGAAGCTTGTCATAAAGAACTCTCTGGACTCACTATGAACAGAGACCAGCTGTCAGGCTGAAGGTAAACTTCTCTCTGGTTCTCTTCAGGCTATAGGGAGGACGTTTGGCCTGAAGCTACGACGCTCCATCAAACCCAGATGAAAGTTATCTTTCTACTGCCACACCTGGAAAAAGGTCTTTCTGTCCCCGACTCTCAGGGATCGGACGCTCACAGAATATCATTCCTGGAGAAGTTGTTTAAAGAACAAGTTTGGATGAACTACGGCCGGGCCCACGGAACGTCTCTGCACCGAAGAGCACGTACCAAGTTCCTGAAAATTCAGTCAAATGATTTGGTTTCACAGAATAAAAAAGGTCTCTGAGAGGCTCTTGATTTACGCTCATAGAATATCCATGTCAAATTACAGCCCGATTCAACGAGCATTAACAAAGGAGTAGTCATTTGAAAAATGGGCCCCCCGGGGCCCCCTGTGATACGTATGGGGTAATGGCCCCATTTATATATTGGTATGTGCCAATGATTCGTACCACCAACCGTCGTAATATTTGACTCGCAAATAAATGAGAAATCGACTTTTTTTTTTCTTTTGGGGCCCCAAATCAAAAATGGGGCTCTGAGCGTCGACGCGTACACATCCATAGATTATAGTGACCAATTTTCAGCTCGATCCGTTCATGAATAACAGAGGAGTAGGGATTTTAACTAGTGTACACAAGAAGAAGAAGAAAAACAACAAAATGAGGGCGTTTTGAGTCCTTGAGTTACTAATGCTACACCACTAGCTGCAGAAAAAATGGGCTGCGTCCAAATATTCCCTCCTATCTCCTTTCCTATCTCCTTTCCTATCCACTGTTCCTTCACCCCCGAAAGTGTTTAAGTGGCGGCCATGATAAAGAGCGTTCACATTTTCTTTAAACTAAGGAAAGGAAGCTAAATGCTTCTTTTACAACCTCCTTTAGCCTAGGAAACACTGATGCATCCTTTATCAAAGGAGATCACATAATGATGACCCACAATTCATTGTGGCGACAACATTTCAAGGACATGCACACCCGAGCACTTACAGAAACTCACGATGACCGCCAAGAGACGGAGATCATGTAGGTTACAAATGCAATAATATGCCTTGAAAAACTTTAAATAAATAACGTAAAACCCATATATTATCAAATGTAAGATATATTATCAGATTATAACTGACATAAAAAGGGATCAGAGTTGTTTTTAGCCACATTGTTTTATTCAACATAATTCATATTAGTGAGTGGAAGGTGAGTGTGATCAACCATTCAATGTGATGTTCTTTTAGTTTCACTTAAGTCCCTGGTAGCCTCTTTTCCTTTGATTTACATTCAAACCGTGTTTCAGATTATTTCACCAGAAAGTGTTGAAAATGTGCTTTTAGTCCATTTTTGGAAATTCATAGTTTTTTTTACCACGGCACACATTCGCGGCCGTTTGAATCAGATTATTACGTCTGTGCGTCTGATTGTCAAAACAAACGTGATGACCTTTCCCTATCTCCTTTCGGAAACCTTTCCTTAACCCTGTGACGTCATCCACGGGGTTAAGGAAAAGTGGATAGGAAAGGAGATAGGAGGGACTATTAGGACACAGCCTTGATGTTACTAATGCTACGCTAGCTAGTGAGCCATTGGATCAGCCACACAGCTCATTAGCCAGAGCGTTTCATTTGTCCTCGCATGGAAATTAGGTTGTGGAGGAAGGCCTTTCATCACAGTTAATACTCATTTCAGCAAACGCACACACACACGCACGCACGCACGCAGAATAAAATAGTTAGGAGGCACTGTATGAACCTTACTTTTAAATACTTATTTACGTTGATAAACTTGATGACCCCCATTAACATAAAATGTTCCCAATATTTATATAAGGAAAAGTTTGGGAAAGAAAAACAAAATTCTAATGAAATACTAACTGCTTTCTGGCTGCTTTTACAGAAATGTAAGCATTATATGTCCACCATCTTGGATCTTAGGTGGATATAGCACTTTTTTTTCCATCAACATCAATTTGATCTGTTCTCACAGAACGTAATACTGTCACGTAAATGAAAAAAATCAATGATTTCCTATGTTTTTTTTCCGTGGGAAAACACACATAAATCCAAGCTTATGTATTTAAATCAAAAACCTAACATCACACCTTTTATTACCTGTAACACAACTTTTTTATTAACTTTTTTTAAACTAAAATGTATTTTCTTGCCCAGCAGTGAGAAAAAGAAAAGCCATGGCCTCGTCTGTGAGTCACAAGGCTGAAGCAGCAGAATCAAAGACATGGATTCTCCTGAGAATTTAAAAGAAAAGTCTTTATAAGAGAAAAAATATATCATGTATACAGGGTCATCTTTGTATGGAAGTTGAAACGTCAAACAAAAAGCTCTGCTGTCGCTTTTGAAAACACACATGCTTTTTTGCTCAAATGTAGGAAATAAAGAATGAGTCACGCTTCGAACAAAATGAGCATTCTGAGCTTTTTGTAGCAGAGTTTTATTGTGACAGGGTGTAATCAGTCAGACGCACACACGCACGTGCACCCACGCACGCGCACACAGTATTTGCTCGTTGAAAAAAAAAAAAAACTTTAGAAAAATGTTAAAGCTTTAAAGAAAGAAAATGACTGAAAAGGTTTAAATATAATCCAAAAGCTGAAATAAAAGTAAAAAGTTTGGAAAATTTTGAGAATTCTTATGTAGTTTATATGAAATGAAAAAGATTTGAAAGAGATGTGAGTATTAATACAATATAAGGCAAATGTATTTTTATTGTGCTTTTCATACAAAAACATACTTTACATAATTAAAAGTTCAACAGTACAGAAAATAATAAAAGCTTTTGTGTTTAAGTCATTTTGAGTCTTTCTTTCTCAATTTCTTTATTTTATTAGCAACATTTTATATGAATTTCTTTCATTTGGTGAGTTTTTGTAGTGGTTTTTTCAAGGTTTTTTTTTGTCTTGTATATTTTTCTTTCATTTGTATGTATTTTTTGTCATTTTGTGTAATTTTTGTTGCCTTTTGTTTAATTTTTGGTTTTTTTTTCTTTTGTATTTTGTGTAAGTTTTGGAGTCATATTGTGTGTTTGTGTTATCATTTTGTGTGATTTTAGCTGTTTTGTGTTTTTTTTATGATTTTGTTGTGTTTTTCTGTCCTCTTGTGTCTGATTTGTGTACTTTTGTGTATCGTTTCATCTTTCTGTGTACTTGTTTCTGACATTCATCTCTCCATCTTTCCCTCAGTGTGCTGCACTCATTCTTTCTATTATTCAGCAGCATGAATGGAGCCTCTGTTTAAATCCAGATCACTTACACAAATGTAATGTGCATTTCCTGTTCCAGAGACAAACATTGCAATAGCATTTCCTCATCGTGCCGCACACAGAGCGACGTGGAAGCATGTCTTAGTTTTTACGAGCCCAGTGAGAACCTGCCTTTCAGCCTAGTGACGAAATTACAAGCACAATCTATGCAATTATTAAAGATTCACACCAAACATTTCGTCTCACCGCAGGCCTGCTGTGAACATGTAACTGAGTGTTAGCACGCACACTAGGATGACGAATTCTAATGGTTTTTTTATGTTTTATGCTGGTCCAGGGCTTGTTTTGTAATCTCTGGGGAGACAATCTTTAGTGTGGCGTGAGTTTCTTTAAATTTGGGGATTATTAGAATCTATTACTTTTAGTCTTGAGCTTTTTCTACTCACACATGCAGCCGAAATGAAGCTTAGCGCTCAGCTCTGTTAGCGTAGCAACTAGCTACGTGTATTTATAAAGCTGCTGACATGCTGCTGAGATTGTTTTTTTTACTACCAAACTGCCTCAATAATAAATAATGTTGTGGTGATACTGATACTAGTATCGGTAGGAGTCTCGATACAGCATTAAAAGGCTGGCGACAGTATCAGCAAGCACTAACTATTAACACGCCGATACCATTTACAGCATCAAACTCTTCTTCAAACCACTATCGATTGTCCGCCGAACGGAAGAATAAGCCGCCAAACATCAACAAAGAAGAATCCACCAAAAGTGTTTGCATTACAGCGTAACTCTACAGTCCCCCACAATATGGAACCAACTACAAAAAGGTGAAGCTGTAGGAACCCTGCGCTCCCTCCGGGGGCATGTATTGGTATCGGCCGATACTCTGCGGCTGGGTATCGTATCGGGACCAAACAAGGGCATCGGAACAACACTAATAATAAATCAAATTTCAGGGACAAACCTCACTATCACGTCTGAAACTGAAAATCCTAGGCTTAATAAACTGTCATTTCTGCATCGGTTTAGTTTTTATTGCAGCGAAGGGCGTTCACTGTTTTTATTTTATATTAACTTAAAGGAGACATATCATGCCTTTAAATCTTTTTTTACATATAAATCATACAGTTGTGGTCTATATAAAGCAGAACTGCAATGCTTGCGTCTGAATTCCTCATTATTTTAGCCCCACCCCTTTTCTACCCCATTTTCTGATGTGCTTCTGAGAGCAACTTGTTTTGGTGCTGTCTCTTTAAATGCAAATGAGACACTTCATACCCCGCCCCCTCTCCCCTGCAGAGGTGACAGTCGGTTCAACTCCTCCCTGCTCGGCCATTTTTGTAGTTTGATAGAAGAGATACGATTATGTAGCGGCGCAGAATCTATTTATTCACATGTTATTTACAAAATGTCAACAACAGAAGACTTGTCCATCCAGCTTTACATGTTACAGCCAGAGTCTGACCCAGTGGCGCGAGATGAAAATGAAGATGATGAACCTGCAGAACCCTAACAAGTGAGATAACACAAGCACCGAGCTAACGCTAGCGCCAAGCTAACGTCACAAAATGCATTTTAATAGTCTTTTCAGAGACAAAAACGACAAAATGAAATGACTAATGAAAACTTTAGACTTAAATTAAATCACGTAGGCCATATTATCAAATAATATATATATAAAAAAATATGAGCAAAACAGAATATAAAGATATCTACGGTGCACCTGAAGAGACTAATTTGAACTTTTCTGTACTTCTAAACACTCTAAATATACAACAAAATGTATTTAAGGGCTAAAAAAGTGGATTTAGCATGATATGTCCCCTTTAAAAATTCTATGCTGCAGAAGTTTAATCATTCAAAAAAATCACGTGAGTTTAGGTAGCGTAAAATTTTGGGCAAGATTTGACATTCTGTTTTTTTCACCCCCTTAAATATGGTGGAAATGTGTGATGTCGCAAAACATTGATTTCTCTCACCTACTGACACATTTTTCATCCATATCTCAAAACACAATCCTCCTTGGTGACTTTAATATCCATATGGACAATAACATTAATGCTCTCTCCAAAGACTTCTCATCCAGTTTAAATAGTTTTGGTCTCCAACAACACATCCACTTCCCTACTCACTGTAAAGGTCACATCCTTGATCTAGTCTGCTGCTCTGGTCTCACTCCCACTGACTGTAAACCCCATTCACTCCCATACTCTGACCATTTGCTCATCACATTCAACATAAACCTCTCTCTCTCCAAACCATTTCCTTCCGCAAAATCAAAAACATAAACATACACACCTTTTCCTCAGACATCAATAATTTCCCCATCATCAATCCATTTAGCCCACCTGACGACCTGGTTTCCCACTACAATCATAATCTCCATAACCTTCTGGAAACTCACGCTCCACTCAAAACCCGACCTGTTTCCTTCACCCGCTCAGCATCCTGGTTCACCCCCGCCCTCCGTCTGCTCAAATCTCAAGGACGACAACTCGAACGGCTATGTAACATAACTGGACTCTCCATACAGAAACAAATGTACAATAACCACATCATACAATACAAAGATCATCTCTCCTCTGCTAAATCCGCCTACTATTCCGGTCTAATTCACTCCAATCAATATAACTCGAAAACTCTCTTCTCTCTCCTCACCAATATAACAAAACCCCCCGACTCTCTCCCCCACCACATGCAATCTGCTGACTTCTGTAACTCACTCATGTCCTTCTTCGTCTCCAAGATATCCGACATCCGCCAACAACTGACCTCACACGGAGCTGCTATTTCTGGAGTGGACTCCTCAGCCCCCCACTCATCCCTGGCAACTACATTCTCCGGCTTCATCCTCCCCACCATCCAAGCCATTTCCGATTTCATCGTCAAATCTAAACCCTCAACCTGTCAGCTTGACCCCCTCCCTACAGTCATTGCTAAATCCTGCCTCCCTTCACTTGCCCCCCTTTATCACCAATATCATTCACTCTTCTCTCATCACTGGTACTGTCCCTCTCTCATTCAAAACTGCCATAGTCACACCCATCCTAAAAAAACCTGGTCTGGATCCCACCAACTTCAACAACCTCCGTCCCATTTCAAATCTCCCCTTCATCTCCAAAATACTTGAAAAATCTGTCGCCGCCCAACTCCACAATCATCTCATCACAAACAATATTTACGAGCAGTTTCAATCCGGTTTTCGTCCCCTTCACAGCACTGAAACAGCCCTCCTGAAAATTACCAACGACCTCCTCATAGCTTCAGACTCTGGTTTACTCTCCATTCTCATTCTCCTCAACCTCACCGCAGCTTTCGATACAATTTCTCACTCCATTCTCCTTGACAGACTCTCCTCAATCGGCATCACTCACACCCCCCTCGCTTGGTTCACTTCCTATCTTTCTGGCCGTACACAATTCATCCAACTCAACTCTCACAAGTCCAACACTTTCCCTGTCCCTGCTGGCGTGCCTCAGGGCTCTGTCCTGGGGCCCCTCCTCTTCATCATCTACATTCTCCCACTCGGTCACATCCTCCGTAAACATAATAACCATTTCCACTGCTATGCGGATGACACCCAGCTCTACCTCTCTACCAAACCATCTTCTTCTCTTCCTCCTTCCTCCCTTACCCTCTGTTTACTTGTGGTTCACTTCCAACTTCCTTAAACTCAATAGCTCCAAAACAGAAGTCCTTCTTGCAGGCACCTCATCCACTCTCTCAAAATCCAACAGTTTCCATATTTCCTTTAACAACTCTTCTCTCCTTCCTTCCCCTCAGGTTAAGAGTCTGGGTGTCATCCTTGACAGTACACTTTCCTTCTATTCACACATTAACAGCATCACCCGGTCCGCTTATTTCCACCTACGGAACATTTCTCGTCTCCGCCCCTCTCTCACCCCCCACACCACCGCCATCCTTGTCCACAGCCTCGTCACCTCCCGCATTGATTATTGCAATTCACTTCTCCTTCACTTCGCCTCCCCAACAAATCCCTCCAGAAACTGCAGCTCCTCCAGAACTCTGCAGCACGAATCATCACACGGACCCCCTCCACTCACCACATCACCCCCGTCCCACAACAACTTCACTGGCTTCCCATAAAACAAAGGATCAACTTCAAAATACTCCTCATCACCTTCAAAGCACTTCATAACCTGGCCCTCCGTACATATCTGACCTCCTCCACATCGCCACCCCTGCCCGCACACTCCGCTCTTCCTCCACTCTCCAGCTCTCTGTACCTCCGGCCAAACTCATCACTATGGGGCACAGAGCATTCAGCTACTCTGCCCCCCAGCTCTGGAACTCTCTCCCCCCTGACCTCCGTACCATAGACTCCCTCCCACTCTTCAAATCAAAACTCAAAACTCACCTCTTCAGACAATCCTACTCCATCTAGACACACATTCACCACACCAATACTGTACTCTGTTTTATTCTGCTGCACTTAATGACTGCCCTGTACAGTGTCCTTGGGTGTTTTGAAAGGCGCTTTTAAATAAAATGTATTATTATTATTATTATTATTATTATTTAATAAAACTGACCAGCTTTACATTTATATAATACAAAAATTGAAATAGAATAAATTTAAAAATACATGCTCGTCAAAGGTCATGGTCTTTGCTCTCACTAATAAGAGTAAAATTAATTAATAAGTATATATTTATTTAAGCTACACTGATTTAATGTAGAGAGGCACTTTACTAAAACCTCCCATTTATTTGTTTCCACTCGCTTCTCTCTCATTGTTCTTTGAGTTTCCTATAAATAAACCCAAATTGCTACTCTTGCTAAGAATAACATCAGGCTATTACTGAGGATAAATGTGTGAAGACTCTTTGATTAGCAGTGACGTGCACTCAGGGTAAGCAAGGTAGGCAGTGCCTACCCAAGGGTGAATTGATATATTTTGTTTTAATTAAAATATAATAAATTATTTATTTTTCCATTTCCGATAGCCTACAGTACCTATAAGTTTTAAAGTGTCAGCATTTTGTGCTTTTCATAGCTCAAATAACTAAACATCGCTATTTCCTGGTACGGCAGAGACGCTGCACAGTCTCACTCCGTTGCAAGGAAGAAGGAGGAGCCAGGAGGAGGCCACACCCTCGCCCAAAGGCACATTGCTGCTCTGTCTCTGGCCCCATAGCATGTTTTTATGTGTTTGAGCATGCGCAGTCAGTTCCCCAAGATGAAAACCATTTACGTAAAAAGGAAGATTGCTACGCTGCCTTTGGACGTAACTGTGCTATGCTAAATGCTATACGTCAGTTCACAGTGCATTAGTGAATTGATACAGCGTGGCTGCTGCTACGTTCTCTAGGAGACCAACACCTGAGCTACCAGACCTTCAGCAAAGGTAAGGTCAGAACATTGTTGGTACGTTCCACAGTGAATGGTTCAAAAGGAAGGATTGACTTTGTGGATGCTCCTCACTGAGGCTGTTCTGAGTTGTTGTTGTTGGCATTTTCTCCGTGTTTCTGTGTTTCAAACACAAACAACGGATGTGCTGCCGTGTCATGAGATATATCTTGTTGGGAGAGTATGGAGGCTTCATTAAATAATTGTTCATGTTTCTTTAATGGTGATTTACAATGTTGATTTTGTTTGATTAACACTTGCCTGCAGAAACATATGAAATTGTCATTGGTGTCGACATTGGTGGTTTGCAACGCCCCGCCTACCCAACCCTAGTGCTTACGGCACGTCACTGTTGATTAGTGATGGACAACCAACACAGGTGCTTTTTATTGATGGCATTTTGAATGCACAGAGATACTGTGACAAGATGCTGAGGCCCATTGTTGTGCCATTCATCCACGACCATCACCTCATGTTGCAGCATGATAATGCATGGCCCCATATTACAAGGATCTGTAGACAATTCTTGGAAGCTGAGAACATTGTCTGATAATTCAGACTTTTGTATCTCATAATTCTGACAAGTGATTTACCAATTCATCGGCCGATTTTTGCGTGTTTTACGCGTATCGGCATCGGCCGTTGCGCGCTGCTACATTCGCCGATCCACTTTGTATACAGAACGGCTGCCAGAGCCTGCAGAGGGCAGAGCCCCTCCCCCACTAGCAGAGCGCGAAGGAAGCTCTTCAACCTCAACGGCAAGTTTTAAACTTTAAAAGCATCTTTTCACTGTTTAACTTAGCTGAAGGTGTTCCGTTGTTCCATGTTGTTGTCGCAGTTGTATTTAACGAGCAGCTGGCTGGAGGTTTGGTGTGTCTGTGTTTCTTTCTCCCTCTCTGCTTCTCACTCAGTGGGATACAAACATTACAGCGATATGAGAGCACTGTGCTGAGAAGGAGAGTTTTTAACTGTGAGAAGCAGTTTACTGCTTGTTTGAATATTTATTCCTGTTAATGTTGATGCAATTTAGAACAGAAACGTGAACAGTTTGTTGCTTAATGACATCACGTTATTTTCCTCTGCTAATTTCTGCTCTGGGGTTGTGTTGGAATGGACTATTATTCATGGTTTCTTTTTGTGTTTAATACTATAATTACATAACTTTCGTCAAAGCATTTTCAGGACAAGGATGAGCAGTTCTCTTTCATAATATTTCATGAGATGTCTCACTATTTTTTACTTCTTGTTCTACATCACCTGTTTTTATTATTTGTTAAATATTTTTTACTTGGTGTCGTTCTACCTCACCTTTGTTAATTTCAATAAATGTTTCTTTTTTTTTTAATTTAGACTTGTACCATTTGTTTTCATTATTGTGTAATTTTTATGACGTAAATTGAGGGAGCAAAAGTAGTATCGGCTCCAAATATCGGTTCAAGAAAATCGGCAGTCCGTATATCGGTCTATCCCTAATTCAGACTTTGTATCTCATAATTCAGACTTTGTGTCTTATAATTCAGGTGAACTAACTCAGTTAAAGGAGGAGAGAGGAGCAGGTTGTCTGAGTCGTGCACTAACTGGTAATGATGAGATCAGTAAAACCCTCCTGAGGAAACACTCATACTCTGTTTAGATAAACTAAACCTGCTTTTCCATCTCATTCTGTCTCATTTAGTTTGTGTTGTGAAGCGAGGCCCACATCTATTTCATCGAACACACTGAAAATGGGGAAATTAAAACCAGCTCAGCTCAAATCAATAGTCATAAATAGGAGAACAGCAACACAAACAAGACAGAAAACTAGCTCTGACACATCTATACACACGTAAACACTCTCTGAATGATTCTACTGATTTTTCCTTTAGAACAAACAATGCAAAGACACCAAGACAAAGTTTAACTTTTTTACACTTGGACCTTAAATATAAGTCTAAATAAGGACTATTAATGTCCATTAGAAAAGAACAGTGGTCTGCTCCTTACATAAATATATTAATAAATGAGGGGGGAAAAAAACAAACAAAAAGGTAAATGAATAGGAAAATAGATGAATAAAATAAATACATAAAAAATGTATGAAAAAAATAAAGAAAGAAAGAAATTAAGAAAATGAATACATAAGTAAGAAAATACATAGATAAATAAAAGAAACCAAATGATAAATAAATAAATAAATAAACAAGAAGATAAATGAATAAGAAAGTGGTTAAATAAATTAGAAAAAATAAATAAATAAACCAACTTACTAACTAACTGATAAATAAATAAATAAATAAAGTTAAATGCTGAGAAAAGTAAGGGCTGACCATGTCCAAACTGTATTTTAGCCTCTTTTTTTGTGCTGCACTTGAAATGATATTAGGATAATGGCTATTGTTTCTGAGTTGAGTTAAATGTTGAATATTCACATATTTATTTTGTTGTACAGCTAATAGTTAATCAGTTTATACAGACTAGAAATATCATTTCAATCTGAAATTGTAGTGTTTTTATGATGAGGTTACTCTTAAAACAGGGAAGTCTCTGCTACCATGGCAACCAATGGATGCCTTTAACCTGATCAAACCAGGAATTCCTGAGTAGCTAATCAATACGTCACAGTTTGTTAAACGTGTCGACCTGAACAAGCATGAGTTTAATTTGCTTTTTATTAAATCTGCAGCTTCTGAATTATCCCTCGTTCTCTCTGGGAAAGTAAAAGAACCATCAACAGTTTAAATAGAATCTACGCTCTGACACGGGAAAATCAATCTGATACGGAAACGCCTTCACGTGCATGTTTTTAGAACAATATCACACATTTACAAAACAAACTTAAAAAAAAAAGGTGATTGAATGTCTGTAAAATGTGACAAACAGACCGGTATTAAATTAATGGATAATCTCCTTCAGTTCCATTGGTGATCATGTTATTATGTGACTGAAAATGAATGCAGAGCTTCATCTGACGTGTGTTTTTAATTATCAGGACTGCATTCAAATGTGAAAAGGCTCTGGTTTAGATGATGGTGTATGAGCTGAACTGGTGATCAGTTTATCTGGTGACACGTCACCGCAGAAACATCTCCAATCACACGCTGGACTGGGTCTCGTGTGAAACGTGAGGGTGATTCTCCAGTTTGTGATAATGAAAGGTTTTATAAATGAAGTTATGGGATCATATCACAGATTTGTATAAGATTTTTCCTGTTAAACGTGTAACTGCGGGTTAGCGGTGTGGCTAACGTCACTCTAGTTATAAAATCCAGATTCTGTGAATCATCTGAAGCATATACAATGTAAAGTTAATGACAGTACAGTAATTTCTGGTCTATAAGCTGCTACTTTTATCCCACACTTTGAACCCTGCTGCTTAAACACTGACACGGCTGATTTGTGGTGTTTTCAAGCTTAATGCCGCCAAAAAATTTAGCTCCGTCACATTAGACCAGGTGGACCAATGAAACTGTTTACATTAAATTGTTCGTGCACCCACTGAATCATTCTGATCAGTCATTTTGTCAAGAACATGCTCATCATGGCAACATGGAGAAATGTTGCAGTACCTTTTCATCAACCAATCAGAAAGAGTTTGAAAAACATCATTTCCGTTACTTGACTTCCGTATGTAATGTAACAATACTATTCCAGATTACAATATCTTATTTTGAAATACCGATCAAGACCGGACGCTAAGTTACAATTCAGAAGCAAATAGGAAGAAAGGGGTGTCTCTGCCTTTGAAAGGGGGTGTACCCCGCTTACAAACCAAACGCCCTTTTTTGCTGCTGGTTGAATGATATTGCTGGACTCACACCGTGGCGCTTTATAATGCGGAAAAAAGGAAATGTTAAATAGCATAAAGTTCCCATCGTGTCCATATTCTGACTCAGAGTCCGAACGCATTGTGATCTCTCTGCGGTGGTTCACTGTAAAAAGAACAGACGGATCGGTGTATCAGTCTGGTTCCGGTATAAAGTGACCATAAAAAAGTTGTAAATGGACTAATATGCAGATGTGGAGCAGTGAGGAGGTGAGTTTATGTGGAGAAGGAAAGTTGTCAGTTGAAACACGAAAATCTCCGTGAAACCTAACCTGAGTACAGTAACATTCCTCCTACCTGCCATTCTGATTGGCGTCATTTGAAGGACACCCTCATCAGCCAATAGGGTGCGGCCTATATATATATATATAGGCCAGTAAAGTCATTTAAACAGGGAAGACGAGGAAACGGAATGAAAAAGTGACGCAGAAATAGATGAACCCTGAAACATAAATTGGTAAATTCTCTAGCTCTAGTATAGCTTATATACAGTAATAGTGTTTGATCCAATGGGTCTTTGTCCTCTGGGTTAAGTTTCTCGTGAAGTTAATGAATCTGACAGTGTTTTTCTATCACACTCATAAACGAGCCATCAATCGACTTCCCTCCGACATCGTGAGCTCAAACGTCTCCGTAAATCACTTTGTGGTTGTTTCTCCAACATGTTTCAGAAAGAAATGAAGGTGAACATGATAAACAAGCGTTGTTTTTCCTCCTCGTACCATCAGAGCCTGTTCAGGCAGGAGAGACGGGTTCACTGAACCTGGACTTTAAAGTCTGCAACACATTTGGCAACCCTCAGGCCTGTGTAGATTTGTACAAGACAAATAAATAGTGGTGGGACTCCATTAAATAAATTAATCTAATTAAATAGAGACTTTGTTTTTAATGATTCTTGATTAATCTAAACTTTCCACAGTCTCTTACTTCTCCTTATCAGAAATAATCCATCCCACCTCACAGGTGTGGCATATCAAGCTGCTGATTAAACAGCATGATTATTGCACAGGTGTGCCTCAGGGTGGCCACAATAAAAGGCCACTCTGAAATGTGCAGTTTTGCTTCATACGGGGGGGTCGGGGGTTGCTGGATATTGGCAGGAAGTTATTAAAGATTAAATCGGGGCTTTCGCCTTTAATTGGCCATGTAATGTTAATGGAATTCGTCCTCTGCATTTAACCCATCCCTGAGAAACAGTGGGCAGCCATTTTGCGGCGCCTGGGGAGCAGTTCGGGGTTAGGGGACTTGCTCAACATCCCACAGTGACGGCCCAGGTGAGGCTTGAACCGGCAACCCTCCGATTACAAGCCCAGCGTCCTTGGCCACTAGGCCACCCTCCCCTCCCCTAGTGTATATGTCGATCCACAGCATCCCAAACATGCTCAATGGGTGACATGTCCGGTAATTGATTTATTGCGATAAAGTCCTAGCCCTAAAAAAGTATGTTGGCAATTAATCAAGAACTGATGACGGATTGTTACTGGGAAGAACTCAACAGAGAACAACAACACAAGTCAGGAACTGAAAGAAATACTTCATAACACCGACACTAAAACATCTCACTGGCCCAGATGGAGATTAAATAAATGATTTTTCTGTGTTAGAAAATCCCCCGTAACAAAGTCACAGCTCACGTTACAAACACTTTAATTAAAATGTGAAGTTCTGTGCTCTTTCAGGACAAGTTTCAAATGTTGGAGGGACTGTAATCCTTCATGTGACGAGCGTCTCTCATCTTCTTTGTTAATTAATTCGACAGCAGGTTTCACCAAATCTGAGCACAACAGAACCAGTGCACTCAGATGAATTAGCTCTAAATCATCACCATCAATCACAGGCACGCCCGTGTCCATAGAGCCATGAAGAAATTACTGAATAAATAAAAACACTCAAAAATGTGCAACAAACAACATCTGTAGTTGTTTCTACATCAGGTGCAAGTTCTTTCAGATATATATTGAGCTAGCGAGATAGCATTAGCTAAACATGTACGAAAAAGGGAACAATGATCCATATTACTGTGCAAAAATGACTGAAACGCATCATGAACACTGTAAACACACACATAACTTGAGGCTACCTTCAACTGCACCCAAAATCCGGTAAGGTTCGGGTCGTCTATTCGACCTCCGAGGTAAATGCGTTGCTTTCGGTAAGCTAGGAAAACATGACTGAGCTGATTTGATATTTTTCGAGGAGCAGAAATGCCTGCTGGGTAAATATATATGAGCTATTTGAGGATAAGAGAGAGAGAAAGAAACGTCCTATACTGTAGGTATGACTTGAAAGCACCAGTGAGGGTAATCCTGCATGAGTCATTCAACCATAGAACTATACGGCATCACTACTGATGCAGAACAAATGTGAGAAAAGTGAGAATAGAAATGCCACAACAAAGTTATTCTACACTTTTAGCAACACACACCAAATTAGACGACACATAAAAGTAAAAGGAGAAAGTGATTGTTTACATATAACAGTGTGTGTCACATTTTGTTAAGACGTCATTCCGATGGACTCTGGCTAATTGGATTCTGCCTGAACTCCCGAGTCGGGGTCCTGAGCTCATGGGTCGTTTTATTGCACTTTCCAGATTTGTCCGGTTGGATTTACCCAGGTTTGCGTAAAATTGAACGCAGCATGAGACACAGAATGGATGTTAACAAGATGTTTCTAGAAGGTATGGTTGAGTCACACGACAATGTTTCGGTACTTCTGGTATGTTGTTGTACAGCTAATAGTTAATCGGTTTATACAGACTAGAAATATCATTTCAATCTGAAGTTTTAGTGTTTTTATGATGAGGTTACTCTTAAAACGGGGAAGTCTCTGCTACCATGGCAACCAATGGATGCCTTTAACCTGATCAAACCAGGAATTCCTGAGTAGCTAATCAATACGTCACAGTTTGTTAAACGTGTCGACCTGAACAAGCATGAGTTTAATTTGCTTTTTATTAAATCTACTAATTAATTCTTGATATTCATTAAAATGGCACTTTATTTGATATACTGTTTTCTTTCTGTCATAAATTCAGTAAAATGAGTGTTGAGTGTTCCAACAGTGTAATTATTCTATATTTTCAATGATATTTTGTGTTTTCGCAGCTATAAACTGCGTCATTTGATAATTATTTCCTTCGTGTGGTGTAGTGATTCTCAATCTTTTCAGCCCGGGACCCCCCAATTAAAAGTGTTAGAGACCGGGGACCCCCACTGTACCGGTGTTTGTTGAACACAGACATGAAACAATGGGAATTGGTTAAAAGTTGCAAATTAGGGTGGCAAAAAATGGACAGAAGTTGTAAAAAGGGTTTAAAGGTTAAACGTGGCAGAAATGAGGGGAGGGGTTGGAATAATGTGATCGTGAATGTGGTAAATAAAATAAGCATGAAATATGGTGAAAAGGGGTTAAAAGTGACAATCATGTCTTGAAAGTGGAAAAACTGTGCAGAAAAGGCATTTAAATGTGATGGAAAAAAGTGTCAGAAATTAGAGTAATTAAAAGGAGATAAAATGAGGCAAGAAAAAGTTATGAAAATAGGTTGAAATATGGCAAGTTTGGTGTTGTTGCAGAAAAAGGGTAAAAACAAGCAAAAATGGGCTCAAATTGTTAGAAAAAATATTCTTAGTTTCTTGAAAGCATGCGGTGACCCAAAATAGGGTCTGGAGCCCAAGGTTGAGAACCCTTGTTTTAGTGTACGATTGAGGGAGTTAAAAGCACTGGTTTGGTTTTTCTACGACTGACGGCGTGTTTTATTCCCACTGATCTAGAACGTGCTCCGATGTCAGACTTTTATGAACTAGGTGTGATTAATCCACTCCGTAGTTTCCATAAGCCTTAATTGAAGGCGAGCTGGTTCAAAAACGCATGGAGAATGACTTCATACATCACTGAAGTGCTGCATGACTGCAGAGGAAACGTCCCCATCTCAGCCTGATTAGGCTGGAAATAGAAAAATAATTAGGACAAATCTCCCGGCGTCACTGCTGCTCGTCTCTCAGTGAACGCTCCCAGTTTCCCTCAGACTGGGATTGAGCCTCAGGTCACATGGTGCACTCAGACCTCAGCGTATAGTACACTACACACACCAGACACTGCGGGAGAATAAAAAGCCTCAGAGGCCGTTAGTGCTTCTAGGAAATGGACATCGTCAGCGCGGCTGGTTTCCACGGGGATGTGTTGGATGTGTTGGATGTGAACAGGAGCAGAAACGCTGAGTGCTGCTGATGCTGATGCCCTGATGGGAAAGTTCAACACAACTTTCCCACAGAGTGTCTAACACTGTCCGTCATTGGCTGATCAATAAAACCACCTTCATTATATCGAACTAACTCAGTCTGTTCGCTGCTGGATTCAGACGCTCATAATAATGCAAACCATCCTTTAGTGGGAGTTTTTTACAAATGTGGCCTAAAATCTTTGAAATGTCTTTAGATCTATGTCTAACAAAACACATTATTATGCACCATATTATTTTCATTGCCTTTTAAAAATGGGACTACTTCACAGTTTAGTGCTGCGTTCACAACGGACCTGACAAGATCATGTACTATGTCTATGGGATAGACGCGGTAAGAGGCAAATTCTTCTCCTGTTGGGTGGCGTGATCTAATCCGCACGGTAACAGCATTGGCCGTGGCATGCACGCTCCCAATTTTTCATGACATTTATCATTTGCCTGAGTTGAAAATATTGAACTCCAGCGAATGTTTCGTGTGACGCGCAGGGGTGAAAGCCAATCAGAGTCCTTGTTGACAATGGTCGTCAACACAGACACCGGTCTTTTCACCTATTTCAGCATGATAATTGTGGCGGTGCGTGACCACCTGGAGCCAGTATTTTTTTTTACCAGGACCGGACCAGGAAGGATTTGGTGCAGCTCCTGCAGAAAACAGTGAAACTCGCCGTGTTAGATGCGTCGCTGGTTAACCTGGTGAATCCACAGAAGGTAAAGAGCAGCGATTTTACTGGGGTCCTCCATAGTTGATTGTGAAAAGAAATGGAGTCTGATTGGCGTTGCTTTTATATTCGCTTCAGACGTGAAGATGAAGCGAATATGGGGGAAACGTTTTTTGATCCTACGGAAGCTTTCATGCCTGCGCGTCACAAAACATTTGCTGTAGTTCAATATTTTCAGCTCAGGCAATGGCAAATGTCACAAAAAATCAGGAGCGCACCCTGCGGCCAACAGGAGAAGAATTTGCCTGTTACCGTGTTTTCTATTGGAGTGAAGCATTCAGCCTGTTTTTTAGATCATTTAGCAGCTTTTTTAGTCAAAATGACAACACCACCAGTTGAATTTGTAGCTATTAAAAACATTTATTCAATGAACTTCTATGAGCATCTTATTTAGCAACTCCATTTTCTTTGATTCCGTTTGTCTTTAATAGAATTAGTAGCAGTGGAATCATTAATCTCTCTGTTTCCATTTAGGAAATACGTTTTCATTGATTCTTTGAACAGTTTTGGGTTTTATTTGAGAACACTGGCTTTCGGAAATTTGATGTATAGAAAATAAGCTAAATATTTGTGTACAATAGTATTTGCTAGGGATGGGTAAGTACCAATACCAAGTATCAGTATCAGGCCAAAAACGTCTGTGTGTCAGTGTGTCGAGAGAATAAAAATCTTATGTCGACCAAGTCCTCCTCGTCAGTAGTTGGCACTACATTCAATTTTATACCTTTGAATAAAACTATTGAACATCCCTAATATTTACAAAAAATGCTTTTCATCTCTAGCTGTGTTTCCATTACTCTTGGAAATTAATGCAATAAAAACTGGTGATGGAAATGCCTGGATTTCTAGAAAACACTCAAACAAGTTTTTACTCTTTCATGAGGAGGTTTTTCAGACGTTTCCACATTGAAATGTGTTGTTAAAGCTGAATGGAAACACTTTTTACACGATTACACAACACAGGACGTGACATACCAGGTCACATGACCACTTCTCTGTGGGGAAAACATGACACGGTACGTATGAACAGAAGAGGAGACCCAGAAATTAGCATTAGACCAGTGACGTGCAGTCAGGGTAGGCAAGGTAGGCAGTGCCTACCCAAGGCTGAATTGATCTTTTGATTATTTGTTTTAATTATAATGCAATTGTCAATTATTTATCTTTCAATTTCCTACAATTCCTATAAGTTTGAAAGTGTCAGCATTTTGTGCTTTTCATAACCCAAATGTCTAAACAGCGCCATTTCCTGGTACGGCAGAGACGCTGCATACTCTCACTCCACTGTAAGGCAGGAGGAGGAGCCAGGAGGAGGCCACACCCCCTCCCAAAAGCACACGGCTGCTCTGCCTCTGTTCCCATAGCTTGTTTTTACGTGTTTGCGTATGCGCAGTCAGGTCCCCAAGATGACAACCATTTAGAGAGCTGCCTTTGGACGTAACCGCGCTATGCTAAATGCTATACGTGCGTTCACAGTGCATTAGTGAATTGATATCACGTGACCGCTGCTGCTACGTTCTCTAGCTAGTGGGCGGGACAACACTACAGTCGGGATTACACTACAGTCAGGATGACAGTGCCAGAGATGATGAAACTTTCTTTTGAGGAAAAACAACAGCTTTTAAAAGATGGAGACCAACACCTGAGCTACCAGAGCTTCAGCAAAGGTAAGGTCAGAACATTGTTGGTACTTTCTACAGTGAATGGAACAAAAGCAAGGATTGACTTTGTGGATGTTCCTCACTGAGGCTGTTCTGAGTTGTTGTTGTCTTTGTCTCCGTGTCTCTGTGTCCCCAACACAAACAACAGATGTCATGAGATATATCTTGTTGGGAGAGTATGGAGGCTATATTAATTAATTGTTTATGTTTATTTAGTGGTGTTTACGATGTAGATTTTGTTAGATGGCTAAATGTTTGTTCATGTAGATCTTGTTGGGTTTTTTCTTCATTGTGAATTTTATATTTTGATAAGCACATTGCGATGACTTTGTTCGAAATTCTGAATTGAATTAACACTTGCCAGCAGAAACATATGGAATCGACATTGGTGGTCTCCATTTGCAACGCTCTGCCTACCCAACCCTAGTGCTCATGGCACGTCACTGCATTAGACTGAACAATTATTAGTGCCACGTCAGACAGTAACCGTGTGTTATGAGGAGGTTTGGAGAGTCCGTCTTCCTGCAGAGAAGATTTCACGGGAGTTACGAGGCTCTAAAACAACTTTCAAGGGAAACTTTAAAAATATCACTTTTATTTTGCACTGTAATGAAAACACAGCTTTTGCTACATCCATGCCAAGCCAGGACTTCATGTAAAACTCAAAGAGCACACTCTGTAATGATGCAGTTCTTCGAATTTTGTCCAAAAATAAAAAACTAAAGGATCGCTAAAATACAATGAGTAAATAAGTTTTGTTTTACTACTTTCCTTTCGCTCTAGCCAAAGCTAATTCTTGTGTTTTCTTCCTTTGGTTTTCCTCCTCCTTTGAAGACGATGAATCTTCACTTTCCTTTAAAGAAAACCCTCAGTGGTCGATATCTATTCATCAGTTCAAACAATTGCTCTTGTTGCCGAGCAAAAACACACATTTCATTTGTGGTTATGGAATTACTGCGGCTAACGCACACAGTACATGCCCACTGTTGCCCTTCAGCACATTTGATTAGAGACGCTGTCTGGCTGTTGCGCCCCCCACCGCCCCCTCCTCCTCCTCCTTCCGTAACTCCATTTACCTGCTCTACGTGAGCGTAGCTGCGTATTAGTTCTCCAGCGAGGGGGAATATGCATCGATTTGTGATGCTAGGAATCAGTTGTGCATTGGTTTGAGTCTCAGAGGAGCAGACGAGGTTCGAGGTGAAGTCTGCTAACGTCCGTGATTACATGGAGTGAGATTGAAAAGGAGAGCTGAGCTTTTTTACAAAGTGACTCAATCACTTCTGCTGCTACTCGATCCGCCGTTTCATTTTGAAACATCATCCGACCTCTCGCCTCAGTGTTTCTCAGCGTCTCCAATCATGGTCCACGCTGAATCCTAAGTGTGGCTAACATATGGTGGGCTGCCAACATTTTTTTTGCCCGAGTAGCTCCACCACTTAAACGGCATCACTACTTATGCAGAGCAGCGTTCAAATGAACAAAGTGAGAATCAAAACACCACTACAAAGTTATTCTACACTTTTAATAGCACAAATGCCAAATTAGACGACATATAAAAGTAAAAGTTGATGAGAAAGTGAGTGTTTACATCCAACGGTGTGCACCATATTTTGCTAAAACATCACCGCGATTGACTCGGGCTGTTTGGATTGTGCCCCGAGTCTGAGACCCGAGCTCAAGGGTTGTTACCATGATTAGATTAACCTGATCGTCCACAATATTCTCATTTAAAATGCGGGCTCTGCACTCTGTAATAGTGTATTTATTCACTTAGACTTTGGTACATTTTTAAATCTTCTTTTAAGCTTAATTTTTCACTGTAAACACAGTTTGTTTAAAAGTAGTGCAATAAAAACACATTTTTCCCTAATATTTTTTTTTTTTTTTTTTTTTTTTTTTTCCCTAATATAATAAATAATTGTGATTTTAATCATGATTACGATATTGATCAAAATAATTGTGATTATCATTTTGGCCATAATCGTGCAGCTCTAGGCTCAATTGAATTTTTCAATTATAATTACATCTTCAATTATCCATGTTTGATCACTTCCCCCTAAAAGTCAATTACAATTATGTTCTCAATTGCTAAAGTTCAATTTCAATTCATCACAAATACAGATCCTGAAATGAATAAGCCCATAAACTGTAACCTTCCTCTTGTGTTAGCTTTCTGTTAGCATCTCTAATGCTAACGGGTCAGTTTGACCCATGTCTTAAATCAGCTGTAAAATACACCAAAACATATTAGTTTCTCTTTTATTGGTTACCTTGTTTCACTTCCTTATCAATGAAAATATTGGTATTAATATTTTTTCTGTCAAAAATGGTAAAATGATCCTCAAGAGAAACATATCTTATTAACTACGTAAGTGTAAGTCATAGAACTGTAACATTATTCCCCAGGTTTACGCTTAATTTAATTGTAATTGACAGTTTTTATAGAATTTCCATGGCAAAACCAATTACAATGGCAATTATCTGAACTAAATTTCAATTTTGGGCTTATTTAGTAATTTCAAAACGTTTATTTTCATGTTTACTAGTATAGTGCCCGTCTGAAGTATGTATTAATATAGTGGGAGGAGCTTAAGTAGTTATGTCAATTATGGCCAAATGAGTTTGTGTTTGAAGGTTGGATGTACAAAGAGGTGTACATACTCTGTAGTGTTATAAAGGGTTTATTTGTGGGTGCAAAGTAAAATAGTGTGTGTGATTTATCTGGTTTAATCCTATGAGACATGTGCATGATAAATGTGTTTGTTGTTCTATTTAATAATTTTTATTTTTTCGTTTGGTGTATTTTTCTGTAATGTATGTTTTTTGGAGTCATTACATGTATTTTTGTATCTTTCAGTTGTCTTTTTGTGGATTTTTTGTATAATTATTGTTTTTTTTGATGCCATTGTAGTGATTCTGGAGTCACCAGAGAATCTGCAGTTTTCCAGATGGAGTATTGAATGAGTTGAGTTCAATACAGACTCTAGTGAAACATCGCGTTATTGAGTAATTACATGAACAGTCATATGGTTTGAATAATGGGAAACTTGTTGGTAAAAGACTCACCAGTGGCTGGTACAGAGATGGAGACAAAAAAGGAAGTGTACTTTTTTATTTTTTTAAGAGCAAGTGGACTCAGTGACTTAAAGGAAGTTTGGGATCACGGGGATAATTTTAAATAACCATGAAATATTAACTTCAATAACTATTATCAGTACAAAAACGTTTATTATTGATTTTTTTTATAACCCAAACAAACTGCGACACAGTGACGTCATGAATCCAGAACCTGTAATTTGCTACACCAAATTACTCCAAAATAACAGATACACACACTTGGGGTATTTGGAACCCGTTGACTCAGTTTCAGGTGGAACTTGTACCGCGTTGGGAAGAAATTCGCTACACACGCACGCACGCACTTGTATTGTGTAGAAACTACGTTGTCTCATGTTTCATTCAGCGGTAAGTAAACAAACTTTACCATTATAAATGGTAAATGGTAAATGGACTAGATTTATATAGAGCTTTATCACCACTGAAACAGTCTCAAAGCGCTTTACATATCAGCTCATTCACCCAATCACTCTCACATTCACACACCAGTGGGACAGGACTGTCATGCAAGGCACTAGTCGACCACTGGGAGCAACTTAGGGTTCAGTGTCTTGCCCAAAGACACTTTGACACATAGTCAGGTACTGGGATCGAACCCCCAACCTCTCGATCAGAAGACGACCCACTACCACCTGAGCCACGGTCGCCCATTATATACATTATATATGTTAAAAAACTCTGTTTTAACTCTGTCAGCGGTGACGAGCTTTCAGTGTGAGCTATTGTACGTGAGGGATTGAGAAGGGACACAGGGAGACGTGATTGGTTGAAAAAAAATGGTTTGTTTTTTCCATTGGTCAAAGTTATTACAGGTTTACAGCTGCTACAGATGATGGAACTTAATTTCTGTCAGGACATAAAGACAACGTTCCTGGATAACAGTGGATATTATTCAGATGAATAAATAAATGTGGTTATCACAGATTCATAGAACAATGGACCATCATTTTACTGACTTTATGGATGGACCCCAAAAATCTCTCCCCTTTATTCTCCCTTATAGATGGTCCTGTCTCCACATGACTGTTCTTCAATGTTCATGTCTGTGTTCAACCACCTTCAGCTACAGTGGGGGTCCCTGCTCTCTGGGACCTTTATTTGAACATGTTGAGAACCACTGATGTAGTGGATGATATGAGGGCGTCAAAAACACTGAAGATGGTGAATTCTGGTGTGGTTTTTGAACGACTGACGCGTGTTCCATTCCCATTGATCCAAAATGTGCTTCAATGTCAGACCGACGCAGAAATGATTCCTAGTTCATAGAAGTCTCAGAGGAGCAGGCGAGGTTGGAGGTGAAGTCTGCTAACGTCTGAGATTACATGGAGTGAGATTGAAAAGGAGAACTGAGCTTTTTTTATGAAGTGACTCAATCACTTCTGTTGCTACTCGATCCGCCGTTTCATTTTGAAACATCATCCGACCTCTCGCCTCAGTGTTTCTCAGCGTCTCCAATCACTAAGTGTGGCTAACATATGGTGGGCTGATAAAGTTTTTTTTTGCCCGAGTAGCTCCACCACTTCTTCATCAGCTCTCCGTGTCTTGGTCTCAGCATGAGTCATTAGCCAGCTCAGCCAGTTGTTGTCTAAGTGGAGTTTGGGCATCTGTTAAACAGACGCTCAGAATGGGAATGAGGTTAAATGTGCCCTCAGCTCAGAGGATTCTGTTTGTTTGGTGATTGTGATGATGCTGCAGCGAGGGCAGAAAGATGATGATGAAAACAATGAAACGCAGGATTTTTAAAGTGTCGACTCAGCACAGCGTGCTTTGTAGTGTTAGCATTAGAATCAGTTAATGGGTTTGTACTTCTGTGATGATCATTTCATGGTTATTAGGGTTTCACAAACTAACAAAACCTTCTTGATGTGTTCAGGTTAAACTGAATATCAGGTTCATTTTATGACATTTCAACAAATGGGGCCCAAAAAAAAAGAAAATGTAAAACATGAGAAATTAGTTTATAAATATTATGCATCAACATGATGTGGAAGTGACTCACATGCATGTTTGGGGAAAATATCACACATTTAAGCACTATTTTTCACAAGGAAATGGGTGACTAAATGTCTAGAAATTGTGGCAAAATATGTCCAGTTCCTCTCATGATTCCGTTCCTTCTTGCGCTACATGTTAAGGTTTGAGTAGATCATGTTATGACTGAAAATGAACGCAGAGCTTCATCTGAAGTGTTTTCATGTGTTGGTTCAGATTATTACGACTGCAGATTCTCTGATGGTGTATTAACTGAATTGGTGATAAGTTTACTTGGTGTTTTGCGACCACATCACGAGTTTTTTTCCTGTTAAACGTGTGGCTGAAGGTCAAAAGTGTGGTTCACAGAGCTCAGCTTACATGATAATAACTCAACCTATTTATGCTCTTTAACATGGTTGGTGTAATTTCAGAAAGTTTAATGGTCAGTAAAGTCGTCTAAACAGTGAAAGACGAGAAAACGGAAAAGTTTCACATGACAGAAATGGGTAAACTCTTAAATAGAATTTGAGAAAAAAATAAACGGATGATCTTCATGTGTTCAGTTTTTTTCTCGTCTTTGTATGTGTGGATCATAGTCCTGCGTTGTTTACATCACCCCCTGTCTATTTGCTGAGTTAGATTCCCTTTTGTCTTCACACAGGTGTGACTAACCTCCTGATAACCCTCCCTCACTACTTAAGGAGTGTTCTAGTCCATAGTTCTGTGTTTCCCAGCCATTCACATTCATTTCTTCTCTTCTGGATGGTCGGTCCTGATGTTGGTTTTGGTTTTTATCAAAAAGTACATTTGTTCATCATCTTTAGTTTGTGCTGAAGCTGTTTTTTTTTTTTTTGCATCAATTCGAAAAAACAGAAATTGCAACAAAAGTATCAGATTATAAATATTGGTTAACATTTATAAGTCCAAAAAGTCCTCTGAACGTAGAACTATTTACAGCACGTGTCAAACTCAAGGCCCGGGGGCCAAATCCGACCCTTCAGAGCATCCGATTTGGCCTGCAGGAGAAAGTGAAAATGACTGGTAATTTACACAATGATTCATGTTTTCTCAAATAATTCTGTTGTAAATTGTTTTTGGAAAACTAAAACTTTTTACAAAATCATGCAATTTTTTTTTTAATTATTCCACAAAATCAAAAAATCAATCAATCAAAACACATTTCAGTATATCTGTCACTTATTGCTAAGATATTGTTGATGCCTTCTATACTTTGTCTAATTTATAACTGGACGTGCAAACTTGGGAACAATAATTGTTCGTTTTCCCGCCTAAAACCTGCGGCCAAATTGTGATCCAAATGGTCCGTATTTTGCCCGTGAACTAAAATTAGTTTGACACCCCTGATCTACTGTATTGTTGTAAGTTACCAGTAGCCTTTACTCATTGGAAAATATTTCTAAAAAACGAAACTATAAACAAGTCTAATGTTTGATATTGATACACAATCGGTGTGATTAACAAATGTTAATGTTATATTGAGTTAGTCTGTGTCGTTTCTTCTCCGTATGACTGACAGTCCTTCACCTTCTCGTTCCTCGTCCTCACAGACCGAAGACGCTTTTCAAGGTGAAAACGTTGTGAGTCGTTCCTTTCCTGCCTGTAAATCCAATTCCATGATCAATTTGAGATCGGTTAACACGCAGCGAGCCTGGGTTTGTCCCCATAATTAAATCTGCTTGTCTTTTCTTCTGCTCCTGTGGTTCCTCAGTGGGCCGTCACACACACACACACCTGCCTGGCTCCGCCCACCCATCGCTCACTAGGCTGAATCCCAGTGAGCGATGCACTCAGGCTTGTAAAGCAAATATCTTCTCCTGCCACCCACAGTAAATGTTTTCCCAGCATCTGAATATTTATCAGCTGTAATGATCGTCACTACACCTGCTGTAGGTCAGGCAAACATACAGCAGCAGGGGGGGAGAAAACATGCATATTTATCACTCTCAGTCTGCATGTTGACTCTGACATGGAAACGCTGCTGGGACGCACAACAGTGGAAACGAATAGTGGAACAAATCACATTGTTCTCATTGGTTCAGCCCTACTGAGCCTCTGGGGCTGAGGGAGTTACACATTTTAAATCTGATTTCTGCTGAATCCATCTACAATTAGGTATGAAGTAATATAGTTTATTGATCCTAATCCCACTCACATTTTAGTCAATATATTAAAATTTTGCATATTCAGTAGTAAAATGTGAGAGTGACTGCCCTCTATGGATTGAATGATGTTATTACAATTGAATTTTGCTGTTGCTTCCTCTGGTTCTCCTGTTTCTTGTTGTGGTCTGTGCATCTGTATTATGGGTGTAGATGGGTTTTTGTTTCTGGAATTACCCATGATACCCTGCCTCCATCTTGTGTGTCACTGTAACCTTTCCTAGCAACGCAAGTCACAGATTTTACCCGTGTATCATGCCGCATACATGCGTTGTGTGGGGTAAGCCAGGGGAAAATACAGGACAGTTTTACTGCATTCCTAAATCAACAACTAGTCAAGGAGAACAAACAGAACGTCTGTCCACGGAACAGGGAAACAAATGGCTAGCTATCATCAACAGGAAAGCTTTCCGACCTGACGCAGAAAAGCAACACAATAAAGTCTGTAACGATCATTTCATCACAGGCAAGTGTAAATACTATACATGCATCTGTTTTCATATGAATACACAACTTTTATGTTTACGTTATCATTCAGGCTGCACGTCATTGGAAAGCTTTGATTCTTGCGATTAAAGCCATATAAACTATTTAACGATCCAACGACCACAGCCCATGTTATCGATGCTTCAATCAAAAAGTACAGTAACACGCGTTGCATCTGGTGGGGTGGATGGTGATGACAAAAAAAAGGTGGTGTAGAGAAATGTTCAGGACAAAAGAATTGCAAATATTATCCAAAAACAGGGTGTCAAAACCTGCTGAGAGCTGCTGGTCAGATCATTGAAACACGGCAATCTCTGCACAACATTTCCCATATAGACAAGAGAAAGGTCATCCTACAGGGTCATATCTTTAACCTCAGCTCATCACCGTATATGGAATCATCTCGCTCTAGAAATAGTCAGAGAAAAAGACAACCTATCACTCAGTGAAACAGGGAGCTTGTTGTTTGACCCCCAAGTTTAAATATATCTCAATGGTACACTGACTCAAAAATGAAGGCCTCTAAGATCTCCACTGTGATGTATTGAAAACAGGTAACCTTTGTTCAAAAGAGTCTAAACCTTATAATATAAAGAGTTCAAATACTTTGATAAACTTCATACGTCCTCTTACCTTTAAAGCCTCATATTAACCTGGTAAAAAAAACAATATTCCAGCAAAATCAATCCTGTCAGCTTGTCAAAAGTCCACACACACCCGTCGCTATACGCATAGTTCGTAGATGCCATGAAGAAGAGAAGAAGAGCAAAAAATCTGTTAAACCAAACCTTTAACCATTTCTGACTGGAAGGCCGCTTCTTTGCAGCAGTCAGATTCTACCTATACATTAATGAGCATCAGTGGATCCTGTTCACAAAACAGCAGAGTTGGAACTGTCGCCCCCTGCGGTCATAGATTTTTTAGGTCACAGTTTTTGTTTATCAAATGTCGGTAAACAAAAAAGGTTTACATCAACTTTTTTTTTTACTTTTACTGATTTTTTAGATCAACCCAAAGCAGCACAAGTTGTTATTTTGACTGAAAAAGCTGTTAAATGATCCTGAATGCTTCACCTCGTGTAGAACTCAATGGACTGAAAGGGCGATTAGTGTCATCAATGACATCATTTTAAAATGGCGGCACAAAGGCTCTCAAACTGTAAACTAGTCCTAGTTCAAAAGTTAATGAAACAAATATGGTGTAAAATAATGCGTTTTTTTAGGCATAGATCTTATAATAAGGACATTTAAAAGGTTTTAGGCCACATTTGTAAAAACAGTGGAAGATCCCTTTAAAGTCCCAGTTCTAACAAAATAGATTATGAGTCAAAATGAGAACTCTGCTCTCACTACCCTTTTCTCATCTATTCCTTTATTCAATCCTATGTGATTATTGTTGTGTTTCCACATAACGTCGCGTTGCCATGGTGTCCTTGTAAAGTCACGTAAACTGTGATTTCATCTGTAGTGAAATAAGCGATGTAGACGATAATACCTGGTCTGACAGAGCTGTCACCTGATTGGCTGATAGAGGGATGGAGTTGTGTTGCTCTTTGATGGTTTTCCATGCTCACAGACACATTGACCTTTGGATGACTCAGCAAATCTGACACTGTCATGTTCCCTGTGCTCAACCGACAAAAAACGCCACAAGAAAGAATGTCTGTGTGTGTGTGTGTGTGTGTGTGTCACATTAAACTTTCAACAATGGATGAATAGGAAAGATATCTCTATCCAAACTGTGCAATCATCCTTTTTCTCCTCAGCCATTCTAACCTTTTAATTCTCACACAAAAGGAAATGATGTGACTCATTCTTTGAGCTCCAGCCATTTTCACTTTATTTAACTTGGACATTTGATTTGAGACCTGGTTTAATCTGCTGGTAAAAAGCTGCTGAGTCAGGTTTGATCTGACGTTTGATGGAGGAAAACATGGATGACGTTGATCGTTTCTGGAACAGCAGCCTTTTATTTCTCTTTTATGACATAAATTAGAGCGGAGATGGGCAGCTGTGATCTAAGGGTCACATGATCAATATTTGTTGTCATTCACAATAAAGACCAATCACAGCTTTAACACAGGAAACAACAAAGAATCTCAATGCTATTGTTGTCGATTTGCAGATTATTTATCTCATTGCGTGTTTGTTGTTTTGTGCAATTTTTGGAGTCATTTTGTGTGTGTTTGTAGCAATTTTGTATTTTTCTGTCATTTTCTGTGTGTTTTAGGAAGTCATTTTGTGTATTTTCTAAATCATTTTGTGTATTTTTGGTGTCTTATTATTCTGTCTTTTTATGTATTCACCAGTTATTTTGTTATTTCTGAGTCATTTTGTGTCATCTGTGTGTTTTTGCAGTGATTTTGTGGATTTTTGACATGTTGTGTGTTTTTTGGAGTCATTTTGTGGATTTTTCTTGTTTTGTGTACTTCTATTGACATTTGCAATGTTTGGAGTAATTTTGTGGATTTTATTTTTCATTCTGTTTTTTTGAGTCATTTTGTTGTCTTTTATATTCTGTCATTTTGTGTGTTTTTGGAGTCATTTAGCATACTGACTGACTGACTGTTTGAGTCATTTTTGTGCATTTATCTTCTTTTTTGTATACATCAATAATTATTGAGTGCTTTTGAATTCAATTTGTGCGTTTACAAAAAATCAGATCGTGGCCCCCGTGCCGCCTGTTGCCTACCATGGTTTTAATGTTAAAGCTTTAAAAGCTGTTTCTCTCAGCAGTCGAGGAGAAGTGGTGAGGTGTAAAAGCTTAGTGTCATTCCTCCTGATCCAGAGAGAAAAAGTGAGGAAGGGGGTTGTGGGTCTCTGGGGTGGGGTAATTGTGTCTGGGGGGGTCCTCTGAGCTGCACCGACGGTTGGTTATCTGCGAGCGTCAGTTCAATCCGTCTTTGGAAATGTGTGAAGCTGTTTCACAGCAGGTTTCTTCAGCACAATTAGGTCCTGATGTTTAAACATCACTAACAGAGAGGGAAACGTTTGGGTTTTTAGTGTTTTAGATTTTCCTCTCATTACCTCCACCAAAGAGCTGCTATTTTTCCCAGTGTTAGTTTGTTTTTCTGTTAACAGGATCAAGGCCCGGGGGCCAAATCCAGCCCTTTGGAGCATTAGATTCGGCCTGCATGAGACAGTAAAAACAACATCTAAAAAATGAATTATTGTTTAAATAACCAAATAATTCAGTTGTAAATACTGTATGTGAAATTCACTAATGAAATATTTTTAGGGGCTACCATTTTTTCGTTGTTTATATCACATGAATGCAGTAATTTTTAATTGCAAATTATGGAAATAACTAAATTTTTCCACTAATTTCTCTCATCATTGGTCAAACTCTGGTTGTAATTGACTGGTCTTTATGAAATTTGACTCAGTTATGTCAGGTTTGGTTCCTTATTGAATATTATTGGTGGAGTCAATGATCGAATCCAGATTCAGCGTTTCATTGCGATTATTCAAAAAAATGTGTGTATCCAGTGTCGGCCTCATGGTAGGGCACTTGTGGGCCGTGTCCCCCCACCCCCGCCCAACTATTCCCACTACAGGGGGAGCTTTTTATTAATCAAAGATATCTGATTGGCTATCGCAACTGACTGTGTCCATTCACTGAGTCTGCTCCATAGATATACTGTGGTGTCATTGTTTTACATTTGTGCTATTGAACGTACCCTAGAGCTGTTGTTAGGATCAGTCAATAGAATGTGTATATGTCTATGGCCTGCTCTGTTGATTCACGTGACATCACTCACGTTACTGTATCTCAACAAAGCGAGAGCGCTAAATTCAGATGGAGAGCAGGAAGTGAAGCCTGAGAATCTGCCGTCTGAAATAATCAAAAAACCCATGTTTTGTGGAGTTTCCGGCTGCTCCAATCGTTCTAGCCGAGAAAAGGAAAAGAGATTTTATAGAGTACCGAAGATTGTCATTCACAAAGGTGAGAAATGCAAAAAGCTCACAGAATGTCGTAAAAAGTGGATTTTAAACCTACGTCTGCGGTCAGGAGGAGCAGAGTCTGCTGATGCCTGTCTGTAGAGACCACATGGTCAGAGGTATGTTAGCTTAGCGAGCTAACTTTGCTTTTGTGGCTGTGTTTATATAGCATTAGGTTGTCATTAAATGCTCATTTACTATTATTACCTTCTTTCTTTCACCCCTGCTGCACACTGTGCACATAAAGCTGAACACCCTAATGTTTTTTCACTACACGTCATAAAGTACTATTCAGTAGTAGAATATATGTATATATACTGTATATATGTGACAATCAAACCTCAGGTATCCTTCACTGTCAGACTAACCTTTACTTTACATTATAGCCGTTACTGCTGAGGAGGTTGTGGACCCGCCCACTCAGAAAAAAGTGAAATGCCTCCATACTATACGCTGTTTGGTGTTGTAGGATCATGTTTAAATGTTGAATGATGTTTTATTTATCTAATTTAAATGTTGGTGCGCACATTATGGTGGTGCGGGGGGGGGGTTCCTAATGCCCCCAATTTAATACCACCTGCGCCTACTCTGTGTGTATCCATACATTGTGATCTACTGTATGGTTATTAATGAGGATATAAAGCCTTTAATTTGTGAATGATCAGGATCATTGATCCAGATAACTGACAATATCTGGAAAATAAGAGATTTGGAGCTTGGAGGAGGTTTACTCTCTGCGTGTGATTGTGTTACATTCTTCTGCCATTATTTGTATCTTTGTTGTTGTTTTGTGTGTTCTTGGAGTAATTTAGTGTAATTTTTGTTGTTGTCTTGTTTGTTTTTGCAATTAATCTTGCACGTTTTTACCTATTAACCTTGTCTGTTAATGTGGATATCTCAAAAAAGTAAATTAAATTTGGTGAGCTGATAGACGATGCCAAAAGGAAAAAGCATTTCCATTTTGGAGATGATCTGGAAGGTTCTGTAGATCCAGTATTCAGAAGAAGTTGTGCAGCAAGGATAACCTTCAGAGGGACATACATAACATGTGTTTAAAATGCCATCAATAAACCAAATATCTGCACATTTATTTAGGAAAACACATTTAAAGTTCACATTTAAAGGATTTACCACAGACGTGACAAATGTATTCAAGTA
The DNA here is from genome assembly GCF_900634775.1 of Gouania willdenowi. Taxonomy (NCBI): domain Eukaryota; kingdom Metazoa; phylum Chordata; class Actinopteri; order Blenniiformes; family Gobiesocidae; genus Gouania; species Gouania willdenowi. The sequence continues at coordinate 43,980,485 of NC_041046.1, forward strand.
TCAGAGATAGGATTTAAAGTTGTTAGTTATTATTGAGTAATATAGGAAATGTTTTAGAAGTGGTCGTTTGAAAATGAAATAATTGAATAAACTAAGAGAAATAAAGAGTTGTTCCTTCGTCCTGCTTCCTCTTTCCTTCTAAACTGATACATTTTACTATTTTACTGGTGTATATGAGACTGGTAGCTCTTGGGATCGTTCAAACCTTCCGAAGTAGCTGCAGTTTCACAAAGGTCGGTCACCTCTGAGATGGACTTAAACTGAAAAGTTTGATGACTGAGGAAAATGTGTTGGACGTTGAGAGAAGTTTGAGCACTGATTGATATTCAGTCAGAGAAACAAATCCAACATCTCAGCACAAGCATCAATCACAGAGGTTTTTTTTTGGTATGTCATGGCGCCGGTGAGGCGGCAGCCTGTTGCGTGCAACTCTGTACAGGTTGTTTGTTTACCATGTACTGTAGTTTCTGGGCTATAAACTGTTTTATTGGAGCATTACAATAATTTAGCTTAATAATTTGGCTCCAGTCCAGGCAGCCATCTTGGATCATGTCGTCCCCAGCGCGTCATGGTGACAGAACAAGCATGTGCAGAACGACCGGAATTAATTTAAAGTGGAATTAAATGTTTACAAGATCTAGGAATTATTTGACTCCAATTTTTTTTTTTTTTTTTTTTTAATTTTTAAAAAAAAAAATAAATAAATAAAAAATAAAAAATTTGACTCCAAATTAAAATCAGAATAAACCAGCCACTTGATTCAAATTTAGGTTTAATTCAGAATGGTCATTTTCATTAAGAATTAAGTGTTTACAAGGTCAGGATTTAACTTTTATTCTGAATTAAAGAGGAATTAAAGCTTTCATGTAAACATGGCCAATCAACTGTTTGTATGGCTTTGTACTTCTCTTTGTATTCACTACAACTCAATATATCACTGATTCAATGTGAATTAGCGAGATCTCCTGAGTCCTTCCGCTGTCGGGCGGAGCCGCAACAGTTACACATCACAAATGGAGCCGTTGGGGATTGACAGACAGCGAAGCTCGGAGACGTTGCACATCCAGTGGAAATCCTGTGTCATACTACAGCATGTGGTTTTAGACGAGGTGTTTGTTCTTTTCTAAAAAGAGAGGAAATCACTAACGGTTGGAAAGAACTGAAACTTTTCTGAAAAAACGTGAACGTTATCCTTTGATCCTCTGTTAACATTCTCTGAGAATGTAGCCGCGTGCATTCCTGATGCATCTGGTTTAAAACGATGGTAGAAGTCGCTCTTATCTCTGCACGCACCGCCGCACAAATCCCCAGAAATGAGCCTTAATCTGAATGATGTGTCACAGCGTTCATCCCCCGCTCGCTGTAATTCAGTTCCTCCACGACCACACAGACGCTTTTTAATCACGGGAACACGTTTGGATTTGCACTTATCGCTGCTTTGTTTACTTTGTGTGATATCAGACATGCTGAAACTTTAACTATCGCCTGGTTCTGAAAAGTGTTTGAAAGCCTCGGCTTATTTGCACGTTTGTAGTGAAGATAATGTCGGAGTATTTTTGGGGGGTTTTTTTGGGCCTCGTCTCCAGAGAGGATGATGAGGCTTCGACTTGTTCCTGTCATATCGGCTCCTGTCAGCCTGAGGTTCTTTAAGCTCTGAGAACAGGAAACACACGTCAAACTGCTCCTGTTTATGTTGTTCCTCTTTAAAACACTTCTAATGTTTTCTGTCAGACACCTTTACACCAGTGGTTCTCAACGTTTTCAGCGCATAACCAGGCAAGACCTGTATTCACAAGACAAATATGTATTTGGAAATGTCAACCTGTATCTGGATTTGTTGACAAGTTACTGTATATAATGTAGGAACAATAAAAGACTGACCTTGACCTTAAATATGACCTTGAGCAAAGGTCAAGGTCACATTGAAAGGAAATGTTGTTCAATGGTACCAGTCTGAGAACTGTATCTCAATTTGTGGCCAAGTTATAGAGAAAAAGTTTTTTTGGGTTTTTTTTTTTTACCCCTACCGATCTTTTTACTGGTAGGTCGTACAGCTTCGGTTCAATGAAATAAAATACTCCACTTGAGATGAGCTTTTCAGAAAAGTAAGCATCAAATTTGTACAATAAATATTCGTAGAGATATGGAAAATTTTGGTTTTTGACACTTGACGCAACCTTGACCGTAACATTTTGGCTCCATAAGAACTCCTACGATTACATTATATTTATAATAAAGGTTCCAGAGAGCGGGGACCCCCACTGCAGTCATTTGGATAGCCTATTTTTTCTGTTCGGCCTTCTGTTCACTAACCCAACCAGTCAAAGCAGAGGTGGTCAGACGGGAGAGATTTTTGGGGTCCATCCATAAAGTCAGTAAAATGATGGTCCATTGTTCTAGGAATCTGTGATAACCACATTTATTTATTCATCTGAATAATATCCACTGTTATCCAGGAACGTTTATTATTATTATAGTCATCTTAAAGATGGAAATCCTTGTTTTAATCACTAATAAAATGAGTTCAAAGTGACCAAAAATGGTGGAAAAGGTGGTGAAATGGGATTTGAAAAACCACAAAAATTGGTTGAAAGTTGCAAATTAGAGTGGGCAAAAAAGGACAAAAAAGTGATTAAAAAAAAAAAAAAAGGTTCAAAGTGTCAATATTGGAATAATCTGTTGAAACAATTAGTTTAAACTGGCAATTAATGGACATGGCAAATTGTGAATGTGATTAAATGTGCAAAAATAAGCATAAAATATGGTGAAAAGAGGTTAAAAGTGACAATAATGGGTCAACGTACAAGACATTAGGTGGAAAAGTGGTGGAAAGGGTTTATAAGTATAAAATATCCATTAAAATGAACTTTAGTCCCTTTAAAACTAATAAAGGCGTTAAAACTGAAGATGTTTCTCCCTGTTTAACATAAAACCAATGATTGAAAGCTTCGTAGTCAGTATAATGTACATGTCATTAAAAGCACAGATATATTCGTCTAAAGTGACCTTTAATGTGCTGCTTCTGCCCTAGGTGGAGGTCTGAGAGAGTGAGACGTGGTAGCTGGTTGCCCCCGCTGACCCTCCTTTTGTCACCCTTTCTTTCTCTCTGTGGTGAAATGTCAAAGCTGTTTCCCTCCATGACTCATCACTGCAGCGAAGAGCTTAAAATGTGTGTCTTCTTATCAGTCAATACAGCCTCTGAGCTGCTGTTTGTTCTCTCACTGCATCGATCTGCACCTTTCATTACTCCGGCGACGTCACCTTTAGCTTCAGTGTTTGAGCCGCGGTCAGCAAAAGAAAGAGAAGGAAAACAAAGCAGAAGAAAGAGAAGAACATCCTCCAGAACTGTTTATTGTACAACTCTATGAAAATGTCAAGTTTTTAAAAAAAATGTGTAATTCTTCCGGTTAAATTCATCATTATATCAATAAAAGAACTAAGAAAATTCCTGTATCAGAGCAAATTTACTAAACAATTGTGATATGCTGACGTTGACATACATAAAACATACTTAAACATAACTTCAAATACGTATAACTTACATCATCTTCTAATAATGAGACGCACAAACACACATACACGAGCCAAACTGAGGAAAACATTCGACTTAAATACCAATAAGTGAAAAAATGTCACCATTTTCAGCTGAGATATTACAGAATATCACAGCAAAGACAACAAAGGAAATGCGAAGGGTTTTTTTAAATACAATTTTAAAGAAATCAATCAAAAACTTGCAGGATATACATTTTAACATCTAGTAGTATATAAATGTGAACTTTTAATCTCACAGGTGGGAAGAGAGAAAATTAAAAAAAAAGAATTTTTTTTTTAAGGGTTTTGTTATTTTTTGTCTGCAACACAATTTTGAGCCCCAACCCAGACGTTGAGAACCTCAGTTCATTTATTTCATTAGGGTAAATATTAATAAAGATATGGTGGTTTAAAGTGTACTTGTTACACGTTCAGTTTAACTTTTGTTGCTTAGTCATGATTTAAGTACTGTTTGCTGAGTCATGGTTTAAGTTTTATTACTTAAAGACTTGTTGCTGAGTCAAGTTTGAGTGCTGTTGCTAAGTCATGGTTTTGAGTCTTGTTACTGAGTTGTAGTTTGTGTTGTTGCCGAGTCGTGGTTCTCATGGTTCCAAGTCTTATTGCCATGTTGTGGCTCAAGTAGTGTTGATTCATGGTGAGTACTGTTGCCGAGTCATGGTTTTAGCAATGTTGCCAATTACAGGTTTGGAGTTTTGTTGTTGACTCACGATGAGTATGTTTGCCGAGTCATGGCTTTGAGTAAGAGGTATCATTGCTAAGTCATGATTCAAATATTGTTAGAGTTTTGGTTGAAGAATTATTACTTAATCGTGATTTGTTGCTGAGTCATGGCTTGAGTTTTGTTGCTGAGTCGTGGTTTTGAGGGTTGTTGCGAAGTCATGATTAGTGTTGCCAAGTCATGGTGTAAGTCTTGTTGCCGAGTCATGGTTTGAATATTGTTGCTGAAGTGCGATTTAGAGTATTGTTGCTGAGTCGTGGTTTGAGTGTTGTTGCCGAGTCATGGTTTGAGTCTTCCGTCCTTTTATGGCCACAGGCGGCCATCTTTGTTTCCTTAAAGCCAAACTATGTCTCATTGGTTTCAGATCATTTTGGGTTGATTCCAGCCTGAATGAATCCAGATGTTTCCTCTGTGAGAGCTCTACAACCAGTTTGATCAGAAGTGAAGAAACATCTGCTGAGGGAACGAGTTTCATGCTTTAATGTCCGCTGCTGTCGTCTGATTGGTCATCATTAGCTTCCTGTGGGCTTTTAATGACTCGTTAATATCTCTGTACTTCCTGCAGCGCCAACATTATTACAGTAGTATTAGGTAATACTGTATAAATAGGCATATCATGTATGGTCTTTTAAGAAAAATTAGATTAACATTAAATAAATAAATACTTTAATATTTTATTTTATATTATATATATTCCCTAGGTTAAAAATGTTTGTAAATATTTCTGTATTTTCGAGTGGTTCCCAAACTGGGGTACGTGTACCCCTAAGACAGGGGTCTGCAACCTGTGGCTCTGGAGCCTCATGAGGCTCTTTGACTCTTTTGCAATGGCTCCCTATAGCTATAAGAAAATATTAAAAAATTAATTATTTCTTACAGAGGATATTAATGATAAATGACATTTACACCAAATAAAATCATGATATAATAATATGTCAACCTAAAAATGAGTCGCATTGTGCAAAAACTCTCATCAACCATAAACTTTCCTTACATCTGTGGTTAACCTTACATTTTAAATCCCTGGTAAGATAACTAAACCAACAAAAAGACTATTCTGGAAGAAAACAGAGATTTTATTTGTGTGGGGGAATATTTAATTAACTGCCAATGTACCGGATTAATATATAAGCTTGAAACGTTGCAAGAATCTAGCAATTAGTATTCTAAACTAAAAACTGGTGGCTGTAACTGAAGGAAAACAATCATTCTCTCCCCAATAATATAATAAATCTTAACATTTATAACATTACTGAATTCAATTAAATTAAAGAACCATTATCTTTCAGGAAGATTCAACAAAGAAAAGAGTCGCTGGTAAGAATAATTCACAGACCAAATTTTTAAAAAGTAGATTTTGAAAGGGTTTTTAATTCTTATCTATGGAATTGAATATGTATTTTCTTTCAAACATTCATGATCAATATCATCATGAATCATGAATTAAAAGTCTTGCATCCAGGGTTATGAAAATTACAAACGTAAAGGTATATGTATGATATATTATGAATATTAATATGCGTTGATACACCTACATATATTACCAAAACCAACTACAAGCAAACCACACATAAATAATGTAAATCATGCAGATATGTTCCAGTAGCAGACAGCATTCTAAAGAGGTAAACTGATAATGATGCTCAATTCTTTGTCATCATTACCATGGATACCAGATTTCAACTTGTAAATGCATCATACAAACAAAAACTAGGTTTCATGCTATGAAAAGTGCTACAAAATAGAAGAAAAGCCACAATTACACTAATATAATGCACCTAAAGCCACCATAGAGCATCGTTTTTGCTAAATTTTCCAACCACACCAATGACCTGAGAGAGGACAACAAAGACCCTCAGACGTCAACGGCAAAGATACAACATATGTTTATATAAACCCGTAATTATATATCGAGGATCTCACCATGAGATGTTCATCCAAACATGGAGATAATCTTTACATCAAAGTTCAGTCCAGTTGAGGAGAAATAGTTATTTCCTCTGTAGCTGCTAAGCTAGCACTGACATTAGCCTCGTTCACTCACAGTGACAGTGTTAGAGTCATTAGAAGAATCAGGTGTGCTCACTCACAAGTGGGAGAGGCTTCCACCTGACCCCTCCCACTGCTTGGCAGGAGGGAGGGAGGAGCTCACAGAGAGTTTGGCAGAACATTGGCTGTGTTATAAATGTCCGACTAACGTACTACACTACAAACTCAATGAGTATATACTGTCTACTATATACTATAGTATATACTGTCCACTATATACTGTAGTATATACTGTCTACTATATACTATAGTATATACTGTCTGCTATATACTGTAGTATATACTGTCTACTATATACTATAGTATATACTGTCTGCTACATACTGTAGTATATACTGTCTACTATATACTGGAGTATATACTGTCTACTATACACTATATTATATACTGTCTGCTATATACCGTAGTATAAACTGTCTACTATATACTATAGTATATACTGTCTACTATATACTATAGTATATACTGTCTGCTATATACTGTAGTATATACTGTCTACTATATACTATAGTATATACTGTCTGCTATATACTGTAGTATATACTGTCTACTATACACTATATTATATACTGTCTGCTATATACTGTAGTATATACTGTCTGCTATATACTGTAGTATATACTGTCTACTATACACTATATTATATACTGTCTGCTATATACTGTAGTATAAACTGTCTACTATATACTGGAGTATATACTGTCTACTATATACTATAATGTATACTGCCTACTATATACTGTAGTATATACTGTCTACAATATATTATAGTATATACTGTCTACTATATACTATAGTACATACTGTCTACTATATACTATAGTACATACTGTCTACTATATACTATAGTATATACTGTCTACTATATACTATAGTATATATCGTCTACTACATACTATAGTACATACTGTCTACTATATACTATAGTATATACTGTCTACTATATACTATAGTACATACTGTCTACTACATACTATAGTATATACCGTCTACTACATACTATAGTACATACTGTCTACTATATACTATAGTACATACCGTCTACTATATACATAGTATATATTGTCTACTATATACTATAGTGCATACTGTCTACTATATACTATAGTACATACTGTCTACTATATACTATAGTATATACGTCTACTACATACTATAGTACATACCGTCTACTATATACTATAGTACATACCGTCTACTATATACATAGTATATATTGTCTACTATATACTATTGTGCATACTGTCTACTATATACTATAGTACATACTGTCTACTATATACTATAGTATATACCGTCTACTATATATTATAGTACATACCGTCTACTATATACTATAGTATATACCGTCTACTATATACTATAGTACATACCGTCTACTATATACTATACTGTATACTGTCTACTATATACTATAGTATATACTGTCTACTATATACTATAGTATATACTGTCTACTATATACTAAAGTACATACTGTCTACTATATACTATAGTATATACGTCTACTATATACTATAGTATATACGTCTACTATATACTATAGTACATACTGTCTACTATGTACTATAGTACATACCGTCTACTATGTACTATAGTACATACCGTCTACTATATACTATAGTATATACCGTCTACTATATACTATAGTACATACCGTCTACTATGTACTATAGTACATACCGTCTACTATATACTATAGTATATACCGTCTACTATATACTATAGTACATACTATCTACTATAGTATATACCGTCTACTATATACTGTCTACTATATACTATAGTATATACTGTCTACTATGTACTATAGTACATACCGTCTACTATGTACTATAGTACATACCGTCTACTATATACTATAGTATATACCGTCTACTATATACTATAGTACATACCGTCTACTATGTACTATAGTACATACCGTCTACTATATACTATAGTATATACCGTCTACTATATACTATAGTACATACTATCTACTATAGTATATACCGTCTACTATATACTGTCTACTATATACTATAGTATATACTGTCTACTATATACTAAAGTACATACTGTCTACTATATACTATAGTACCTACTGTCTACTATATACTATCTACTATATACTATAGTATATACTGTCTACTATATACTATAGTACATACTGTCTACTATATACTATAGTATATACTGTCTACTATATACTATAGTATATACCGTCTACTATATACAATAGTATATACTGTCTACTATATACTATAGTACATACTGTCTACTATATACTATCTACTATATACTATAGTATATACTGTCTACTACATACTATAGTATATACTATCTACTATATACTATAGTATATACTGTCTACTACATACTATAGTATATACTGTCTACTATATACTATAGTATATACTGTCTACTATATACTATAGTATATACTGTCTACTATATACTATAGTATATACTGTCTACTATATACTTCTTGTGTACACTAGTTAAAATCACTACTGAAATAAGGTCGCTATAATCTATGGATGTGTACGCATCGACAATCGGAGCCCGATTTTTGATTTGGGGCCCCAAAAGAAAAAAAAATGAAAGTCGATTTTTTATTTATTTGTGAGTCAAATATTCCGATGGTTGGTGGTACGAATCATTGGCACATACAAATATATAAATGGGAACCATTACTCTGTACGTGTCACGGGGGCGCCAGGGGACCCCATTTTTTAAATGACTACTCCTCCCTTAGTTCTTGTTAGATCAGAATACAGTTTGGTATGAATACTCTATGAATGAATATGATGAGACACTCAAAGCCTTTTTTATAAATGGGGCCCGGGGGCCTAATTTCCGGTAATTTCCAAATTTATGGGAGCATAGTCGTGTGATATATGGTTTCAAAGGTAATTCAACGTAGATTATGATTATGCCTCACTCAATTCAATTAGGGGCCCGAGGGGCCCACTTCTTATTTCGGCAATTTCCATTAAAGTTGGTTTCTTAATTATTTGTGAGTAAAATATTGCGGCAGTTGGTGGTACCGAATCATTGATACATACCAATATATGAATGGGGCCCATTACTCCGAGTGTGCCACGGGGGCCATAGGGGCCCCATTTTTCAAATGACTCCTCCTTAATCAGAATCAGAATCAAAATCAGAAATGTTTCATTGGCCAAGTACAGTTTTTAGGACAGTACAAGGAATTTGACTTGGTAGTCGGTGCGCGAAACAAACACATAGAAAAAAGCCAGCAACAATAATAATAATGATGATAAATATAAAGGATGAGGGATATATAGAGGATAGATAGAGAATAAAATAAATAAATAAAAAATATACATACAATGCTCGTTGAATCGGGCTGTACTTTGACATGGCCTCTGTGAGACCTTTTTTTACTCTGTGGAATCGAGTCATTTGACTGAATTCTCGGTAACGTGGTACGTGCTATTTGGCGTGGAGACGTTCCGCGGGCCCGGCCGTAGTTCTTACCAACTTGTTTCATTGAACCAAACTGTTGTAAAGTTAGATGCATGTTGTTATATGATCATTTTGTACCAACGCCCACAGATGTTTAGTGTTTGAGAAAAGTTTGAATCCAATCCAGCGTGTGTAACTTTTAAAGACATAAATTGATGAACTAAACAATCCTTTCACGGATCATTGAGTCTCTAATTTGTTTAAATGAATTCAACTGTTTAGTGTCTAGTGAACAGCTGTGACACGACAAGTAAAGTCAACGTTTGAACGTTAGCAATGATGACGACTGAGAGGAAAATTTGACCTGTGTGTGTGTGTGTGTGTGTGTGTGTGTGTGTTTAAAGGATCTGTCAGGGACTCGTCGTTGTTTGTTGCTGACACGTGTTGTTGACGCTGCTCATTCTCAGCTCGTTGAAATCCATCCAAAGACACCGAGTGCTGCCAGTGTGCCGCTCCTAGGCTGGGTGGAAATAACCAGGACATCTGCTTCTGTTATTTCTTTCCAATTTACACGTAAATGAGTCGTGAAGGCCGTCGGGTTCTTTCTCAGCACCTGAGCGCTCACAGGACGCCTCCGTGGAGCTCACAGTCACTTGGAAGAAATATTATCTCTGTAATGTGGAGGAAAAGTGGAGAAAATGGGTTGAAACAACAGCTCCCTCCTGTCTCCATTCAGGGGTTCCTCATCATTACCGTTCCTGCACTGTTTAAGGCAGACATGGTCAACTGGTGACAACATGTAGCCTCGGTCCAACTAAAACTGCACAAAATGACTCCAGAAACACAAAATGATACAAAGAAACACACAAAATGTTTAAAAAATCATGACATACACAAGATTAGACAAAAAAAAAAGCACAAAACGACAAAGAAAAATACACAAAATAACTTACATAAACTTACACAATTAAAGAAAAAGACACATGATGACGACACGAAACAAGAGTAAATACAAAAGACAACAAAATCACACAAAATTATGACAGAAACAGACACAATGAACTCAAAAATGGACAAAATGAATCCAAGATACACACTAAATTAAAGAAAAACACACAGAAGAAAGCACAAGATTACAAAAGTCCAAAAAGATAACAGAATATGCAAAATAAACACACACAACAATGACAAAAAACACAAAAAGTGACAAAGGTAAAAAAAAAGACATAATATACTCAAACTCAGACAAGAAACTCACAAAACGACAAGATAAAAGAACAAAATAAAATAAAAATAACATTAAAATACACAAAATGACCTCAAGACCTTACATAATTAAATAAAAAAATCCAGAAAAGGACACAAGATGACTATAAAATCCCCCAAGAAATAACCTTATATACAAAAAAAAAATGTGAAAATATAAAAAAGATTCAGAAAATGACATAACACAATAACAAGAAAATTAAATACACAAAATGATTTCAAGTAACACAAAGTACACAACAAAATGCACAATATGACTACAAAAATCCCAAAAAATAACAGCATATACAAAAGAAACACAAAACAATGACAAAAAAGACACAATATAATATAATATACACAAACTCAGACAAGAAAATGAAAATAAAAAACAAATTGACCCCAGACGTATATATTTTCTTAGCTTGTTGTGGTACGTTTTTTCTGACTGTTATTGTGTCGTTTTAAGAGTCAATTCTGAATCTTTCCAATCACAGACAAATGTCCATGACTCGCTAAAGACATTACAGCGGCCTATTCAAGGGTCTCGACCCACAGGCTGAGAAACTGAGGTGTTTTTCTGAAGCAGAGCCAAAGCAGGGCCTGACGTTCTATCTAAACCTTGTTTGAAACATCAAAATAATCCATATGTGCATCGTTGGATATTACTTTCTTTTCCTTGGCTCTTATTTCCAGTCACTCTCTGGCACTGGGAGCAGGCCAGTCTGCCTCAGAGGCATCAGTATAATGGGAAGTGTGGCGGGTCGATACGCATTGATCCGCCTCATCATTATTTAGCTCCATCCAATGCTCACTTTGACCATTAACGGCAAAATGAAAGCGTCTCCAGCTCTCGGTAATGTTCAGACGTCCTGCTCTGATTCCCTGCTCCGCTCTTTAAAAGATGCTTTTTGTTCTCGTCTTCCTGCACAGAGGAGATCATCTGCATTAGTGTGTCAGCGTTTGTCCATCTCTACCACAGCATGGCGAACAGGAGGCCCGGGGGCCACACACGGCCCCTCAGTCTAATTAGAACGGCTCCAAAGTCAATACACAAAACTACTCAAAGAAACCCACAAAACAGTAAAAGAAAGATAAAAATCACAACAAAACCACAATACTACACAAAAATAACTGAAAACTACACAATATGACAACATAAACACACAAAAGTGAATCCAAGAGAAACAAAATGACTAAAACAAACAAACAAAACAATAACACACAACAACAACTGAAAAATACACAATATGACAATATAATACACAAACATGAATCTGAAAGCACAAGACGAATTAAAAAAAACAGGAATAGATCTATTCTATATGTCTATGTACCCAATAAAGTGGCCTGTTGCTGTACTGGAATACAGTCGTGTGTGTGTGCGTGCGTGTGCGTGTGTGCGTGTGTGTGTGTAATTACATTTTGCTGAATTAAATTAATTTCTTAATTACTAGGGATGTAACGATTAATCGTAAGGCAGTTAAAAATCGATTCATAGGTATCACTGTTGATATCGATTTTTTTTAACCAGCAGAGGGCGCTATCCACAAGTGTAGGCGGCGGGCGGAGTTTGCTAATACTTTCTTTCTGGCCGCCTTCTACTCTTAAATATGTTAATAAATGATTCATTACCCCTTTAACACCGAAAGAATATCTGTAATATTACTTGAACATCTGTAAAAGTCACGTTTTTCTATTAGCTCTGTCTGCTAGCATAGCTTCTCTTCTTCACTGCAAGAATTTCTGCATGGCAACCGACCGCTGGGTTACCAGCGCCCTCTGCTGGTCCAAACAAATATGACGTATATCAGTGTAATCACGGTTTTTTTTTTAAAGTCCAATTGTTAAGGCACAAAATACATTTTCAGTTGCACTTTTAAAAAGAAAAAGAACTATTATGCAGTTTTGTATTGTTTATTATAGAACCAGAATTTAAATTAATAGTCTTCATTTTCATTTCTGTTCCTTTATTTATTTCATTCAAGATTTATTTTTAGTTAAATTGCATTGTTTTGAATAGTTTATCAAGGGATTCTTTTGACAATGAACAATAAAAGGAAAATAATACAGTATTTTCAAATTTGTCTACAGTCCCATTTTGGAAAATAAATCGTGAGAGAATCGTATCGTGAACCCAGTATCGTGAATCGAATCGTATCGGGAGTTGAGTGAATCGTTACATCCCTATTAATTACACATTTCTTAACACAGTCCAAGTTTGATCAGTTTATTCACAGAGCGCTTTTATTCCCTTTCTCTAACAACCAATCACAGCTCTTATCAGACTCAGCTACGTGGTTAACCACACCTCCTCAAACATTCTGTATAACTCCCCTGTCAGAGTTTCTCTCAGAATCACTTTTAATCTCAGGCTGCATCTGAATAGTCCCTCCTATCTCCTTTCCTATCTCCTTTCCTATCCACTGTTCCTTAACCTCCAGAAGTGTTTCACTGGTGGTCATGATAAAGAGCGTTCCAATTCTCTAAAAGCTAAGGAAAGAAGGCTCAATGCTTCCTTTATAACCTCCTTTAGCCTAGGAAACACTGATGTGTCCTTTACTAAAGGAGACCACATAATGATTACCCACAATTCATTGTGGGGACAACATTTAAAGGGACATGCACACCCGAGCACTCACAAAAACTCACGATGACTGACAAGTAACAGAGATCATGTAAGTTATCAGTGCAATAATATGCCTTAAACAACTTAAAATAAATAATCTAAAACCCATATATTATTATATGTAAGACATATTATCAGATTATAACTGACATAAAAAGGATCAGAGACATTTTAATCCACATTATGTTTTATTCAACATAATTTATATTAGTGAGTGGAAGGTGAGTGTGATCAACCATTCTCAATGTGACGTTCTTTTAGTTTACCTTTAGTTCTTCCTAGGCTGGTAGTCTCTTTTCCTTTGACTTACATTCAAACCTTGTGATATTTCAGATTATATCAGCGGAAAGTGTTAGAAATGTGCTTTTTAGGAAATGTGTAGTTTTTTCACCACGGCAGACGTCACTAACCGTTGCGGTCGTCTGATCATTATGTCACCTAGTGGATGTGCGTCTGATGACCTTTTCCTAACTCCTCTCCTAACACCTTTCCTTAACCCTGTGACGTCATCCCAGAGGTTAAGGAAAAGTGGATAGGAAAGGAGATTGGAGGGAATATTCGGATGTACTGTAGCCTAAGACTCCTTGCTAGGAATGCTTAGGCTAAGTTAGGAGCTCTCTGAGGGACCATGAGAAGCTGATGTTTCAAATCAAACAGAAACGTAGGATTTATTTCCAAATGTGTGTGTGTCGCCTCCCTGATTCCTGATCATCAGCAGAAACATGAAGCATCATCGTTTTCTGACTCTCCTTCATCCAATCTGACGAACAAATGTGTTTGTGAATGAAAAACTGCATTTGTTTTGGTTTTTTTATGATGAATCCAGCTGTGAAATGATGTAATTATGACACATAACACGTGGAAAAACATGTGTATCACACTGAAGGTGGCCAGAAAAAGATTTTTGTTTCATGGAGATCAGCACTCTCCATGGCCGTAGGCTGCTTCTCCTCCAGGGATCACTCCCGTACGCTTGTTAAAGATGGTACCGCGTAGGGAGAACAGGCCGTTTTGTTGTTGTAGAGCTGCACTTTATTATCTGGCTGCACTATAAACATAAGCTCACTACCTGTCCCTGTCGCCGTGTCGGACTTTACCCATAGGCACGCACACATCTCTCCTCCTCGGCTCACTCTCACTGGGGGTTTTTACTGGATTCGTCTCCGCTGCGCCACAGCACCGATCTGGTTTTTCCCCGCTGTCTGCTAATCCCCACCGGTTGCGTCTTGAGTGCGCCATGTTCCACTACGGTTGGACAACTGTGTTGTCATGAAACAGAGCAGTTCTCACAATATTTATATAATCGCGCAAGAACGCAGTTAAATGTATGTGTTATAAACGCAACAATAAACAGATAAAAAGGTCAGTGTTCCTAACGAAGGAGAACAAGAAGAAGATTTGTCATAGACACATTTTTTTATCAACAGCCAACAGAGAAGAGATAAAACTGTAAAACCAGTAAAACATGAACTAAATCAAAGTTGCTGCAGTTTACAGTAAGTTACAGTATGAGAGAAAACAATATAGTGGATGTGAATTTGTTTTTACACATTATGACGTTTTGTTGATGCAGTTACTTGATATATAATCTGAAGTGTTTTATTTTGAAAAGTAACCTGATACTTTATTGAGGAGTACGTGCTTAATTTCTCGTTTAGCTTAATTTGCTCTGTGCTGATTTGATGCGTCATGCTCCGGTGTCCGCCAGAAATAGAAGCCCTGTGTAAACACGCAGACACGCAGCGCAGCGGACCTGGTGGAAATGAACACATAGACTAAAGGGGAAACCTATCAGCTCTGGTGGCGAGGGGGTGACGTAACACAGCGGAGCCGCATCCAGTAGAAAATGGGGGAGACACACGCACGCGCATCAGCTGCGCGCATGCACCCCTGTCACTCGCATCCAAGCACTTCTATCTATCTATCTATCTATCTATCTATCTATCTATCTATGTCTTTGTTGTAATTCCATCCATTTATTAGCTTCCTCTATTAAAACCTCCAATTCTGCTGCTTCAGATTTATTTTTTTGCTTCCGTGCTCTCAACTCTCCTTCACGCTCCATGTTCAACATAACACGTACAAAACACTCATTAAAATAGGGCGGTCTGCACCACTTCTGCACGTGCAATCTTAGTGAATTCCTCACAGCAGGTGAAGAAAAAAGATTTAGGGAAGCAACTGGTTTACCACCCTTTATTTCAGATATTAGTGAATCCACCCCTGGCCCCTACACACACACAAACACACACACACACACACACACACACACACACACACACACACACACACACACACACACACACACACACACACACACACACACACACACACACACACACACACACACACACACACACACACACACACACACACACACCAACATCCAGCGTCGCATTACCAGGCCCATCCTCGGCCTCCTGCGTCTCTGTGATGAAGCTACACAGGAAACAGGAGAATGACAGAGAACCTGTCCACATGCTTTAATAGAGTTCATCTTCCGCGAGGACACACACACACACACACACACACACACACACACACACACACAGATGCTAAATGGAAGCAGTCAGTGTTTGGCAGCAGCATCGTTCCAAACCCTGCTGCAGCCGTGGAGCAAATCTCAGCCAAATAAAGTGGATTCACACAGAGAAAATGGAAGTCTCTTGTGTTGTGTAGAAACGTTGTTGTCTCATGTGTCATTCAGCAGTAAATAAACAATAAACTTTACCATTATATATGTTAAAAAACGTGACCAAAAACTCTGTTTTAACTCTGTCAGCGTTGACGCGCTTTCAGTGTGAGCTCGTGCATGCGAGGGATTGAGAACGAGCAGGAAGACAGAGAGACGTGATTGGTTCAAAATAAACGGTTTGTTTTTTTCCATTGGTCAAAGTTATTACAGATTTACAGCTGCCACAGTTTGTCTTTGTTCCTTTTTCAGAGAACATAAGATCTTAATTTCTGTTAGGATGTAAAGACAATATCAACCAAAAACTTAAAAAGTGTATCTGGAGAAAATCACCTACCCTAGCTTTAATGAAAAACATCACAGGTTTACAATTTTTACTTTATTTAACTTAATTTTATTTTGTTATATTTTACTCTTTTTTCAACTTAAATGTATTCTGCTATGCTTTTTTTTTTTTTACTTTATTTTATTTTGTAATATTTTGCTTTTTCTTTTCTTTTTTTAACTTATTTTTATTTTGTTATATGTTGCTTTTAACTTTATTTTATTTAATTTTATTT
Source organism: Gouania willdenowi (assembly GCF_900634775.1). Classification (NCBI taxonomy): domain Eukaryota; kingdom Metazoa; phylum Chordata; class Actinopteri; order Blenniiformes; family Gobiesocidae; genus Gouania; species Gouania willdenowi. Next base: position 43,997,347 of record NC_041046.1, read on the forward strand.
TTTATATTTTGCTTTTTTCCCTTTATTTTCTTTTGTTATATTTTTCCTTTTTCTTTTTTTCCTTTTTTTTTTTTTTTTTATTATTTTAATTTTACTTTATATTATTTTCCTACCTACCCTAGCTTTAAAAATAAATTGTTGACAGTCGTGGCTTTCAGGATAAAAATGTATCAATAGACTTTGAAAAAGGCATTCATATTTGCATGAAAGATTTTAAAAAGTGTATTTTTGGTTTAAAATAATTATATCATAACAATGGTAATGAATGTAGTATTGATTAGAACATGAACTTAAACTACAAGGGTCAGTCTTAGTTCTTCATACATCTATCATCTCCAAAGGCTGATACATAAGACAAATCATGGTTGGATTGTAAGATTAGATTGAATTAATAAACTACTAGGATGTGGTTTAATGTTTAGGATGTGATGGTTTTAAATTTGAATGGAAGACCATTTATTTATTATTACAGTAGCATTAGGCAATATAAATATGCATATTATGTATGGCTTTTAATGAACAAATCATTCTGATAGGTTGAAACTAGCCTGCAGACACAAATAAATAATGTATAACATGAGCTAAGGGGTACATAGTGCAATAACATTTGGGAAACACTGTTCTGTGTCAAAATGTTTCTATTTTTGATGATTGTGTTCACCAGAGGTAGGCAACTCTTGATATAGTTGTAAATACTTTATCCTGGTTAAACCAAATTGACTCGGAAATATTGACACCACTTTTTTGTTTTTTTTTTACTGTGGTCGGTGTTAAAGACAGGAAGTTGTTTACGGAACTCACCATGGCGATGGAGAGTTCTTTTTTTATTCCAGTGGGCGGAGCCTCTTGGCCAGTTCCTTTCATTTCAGATTTAGAATTTAGCTATATCATTGTCAGCTGCAGATCACTGTAGCACACAGACAAAAACCAGTGGGACAAACCTATCAGATATTTAACCATGACTATGTAGCCAAGTGAAAAAACTGACATTTCACGGTGGTGCCACTGGGGGCGCTGTGCCCAGTGTAGTGAAGCAATGCAGGAATCCACAGGAAGAACAAGAAGAAGAGCTTACTGGAGCATCGGCGTGTGGGTTCTTTGCTGAGAAAGAATGTCTACAGAGAAAATGGTGTTCATGTCCTGCAGTGAGAAGTTTATGGGGAACTAGCCCAGCTAGCTCGGATAAAACTACTACTGGACAACCACTACAGTTGTTTATGCACATGACTGTTACATCACACTGTTGATACACTGAAGTTTATTAGTGATCATTTATTTGTGATAAGCTAAGAAGACATTACTCCAAATTTGTTTTAACACTGCTCCTCTTTCTTTGGGGCAGTCAAGGAATAAAAGACCCCGAGATTTAGTTTTGTGTCTGGTGTTATTTTACATTTCACTAGCCTACAAATTTTGGTACCAGGAGTGGGGTCCTTAATTATTTGGAGTTTTTTTTTATTTTCTAACAGTTAGGAATAGAGTAGTCCAGGCCAGATTTGTCAGGTGCATAAACAACTGGAGTGGAAAGGTGCCGTTCTGGTGCTGCAGAGGATCCGAAACAAGGAGGAGGCCAGCCTGGAGTTGCAGTGGAGGTTCTGAGACGATTCTTCCGGGATCCCGGACGGCGCTGAGGGCACGTTTGGAGGACAACGCACCCATCGCCACGACCTCACCTGTAGGATTTCAAATCACTGGAGTTGAGCTAAGTTAACACAAAGACATTTCATCATGTCCGACGACGAGCAAGGGCCGTTAGCAGGATTGGATGCAATTGAACAGTTACAAGGACAGCTTTCAGAACTGAGTGAGAAACATGAAAAAGCTATGGAGACTATCGCCACCTTAAGCCATCGGTCCTATGTTTATGTGCCCAGAGAACGCCAAATCCAGCCTTTTAGTGGAGATCCAATCAAGGATGGACGCTCAGTTGATGAGTTCATCGAAGAGGTTGAGCGGGTGATCAGGGCGCGGGGGCAAAGTTCTGAAGATGGGGTCGATTTCATTCTGTCTCTTTTAAGAGGGTCTGCCTTAGAAGAGATAAGGCTATGCATAGATGGGGAGCCTACTGGGCCTAGTGAGCTGCTCATCTGGCTGCGGGAAGCTTATACTGAGAAACGCAGTACAGCCCAACTGTTACAAGCCTTCTATGGTCGCCAACAGCACGTGGGGGAAGATTTCCAGGCTTACTCCCATGCACTATCCCACGTTTTACGTTTAGCCCTAAAACAAAATCCTGATGCGGTGGCAGATGCTAAAATTGCAGTCAGAGACCAGTTCATAGAGGGTGTGAGGGATTCTTCTCTTAGGCGTGAACTGCGTAAAATGGTTAGAGATAACCCCCAGTCCACTTTGTTTGATGTGCGCGAGGAAGCCATTGCCTGGTCCTTTGAAGACAAGCCATGTAACACTAAGAGTGCTAAGAGCTGGAAGGTAGTAGGTGACGGTGTCAACAGGGAGAGTCAACATCCTGGTCACCCCCAGGAAAAGCAGTCTACCACTCTAGATGACATTGTTAGGGTGGTGGCTGAACAGAGCAAAGCTATAGGAGAGCTAACTGTTGCATTGAAGGAGGGCCTGGCTTTCAGGGAGAAACCTCACAGAGACATGGGTGGTAGGCCTAAATCTAAACCCCTGTTTACAGAAGATGGGAAGCCCATTTGCTTTAAATGTAAAGGGGTGGGACACATTTCAAGGGAGTGTATGCAGCGCAGGACAGGGGGCCAGCCTTCTGCTACAAGTGCATCTGTTCAGGAAAACTAGGTTCCTCGGTTGCCAAGAGCCGGGCAATTCGAGGTGAGGCTAAAGGCTCTGAGACTCTTAGCCGTGAGAGGTTTATGGAGAGGGCTGTGGGTAAATGTAGGGAAGTTGCAGTCAAGATTGGTGAGGTACCAGTTAGATGCCTGTTGGATACAGGAAGCCAGGTTAGCACCATTTCTGAGTCTTTCTTCAAACAGCAGCTGTTAGGTCGTGAGGAGGATGTATTTCCCGCAGCCAAGTGGTTAAAACTAACCGCAGCAAATTCTTTGCCAATCCCCTACATTGGGTATGTTGAACTTGACATGGAAGCTATGGGGCTGAACATACCAGAGTGCGGGTTCCTAATTGTCAAAGATCATATCCAAGAGGAGGCGGGAGGTGAGGGCAAAGAGTTAAACCAGTCACGGACACAGAGTCATCAGGAAGCAGCGCAGGGTCTCATTGGGATGAACATAATCAAGAGGTGCAAGCAGTTGGTTACAGCGGAGTTTGACACAACTCTTAAGTGGGAGCTGGATCCAGATTGGGGGGAAGTGTTTCAACGAGTACAGACATGTGAGGTGTTAGAAAAGACAACCACAGCGAGGCTTGCAAGCAGACATGTAGTCCGAGTACCTGCTAGTTCTGTTGCCACAGTTTATGCAAAGGGCCTTCAACCCACGTCTGATGATAGCACCTCTCTGTTGGTGGAGCCAGCTAAGACCCCATTGCCAGGTGGTATTGCGGTTCTTCCGACATTAGTAAAGGCCACTAAACCTTTGTTCCCTATACAGGTAGTTAACTTTTCTCAGGAGGATGTGTGGTTGCGTCCCCGGACCAGGTTAGGAATTTTATCTCAGGTGGAGTGTGTTGACAACGATCAGACCGAGGTATGTTTCCAGCGTATATCAGCTGACCAGGAAGAAGTTACGGTAGGCCAGCAAGGAAGGCAGACATCAGACCTTGACTTTCAGGAAGTGCTAAACAAACTGCACCTAGGAGGCACCGAAGAGGAGCAAGCTAAGTTAGCTGCGCTTTTAGCTCAGTATGCTAATGTGTTTGCTCTCCAGGATGAGGACTTAGGTTACACAGACCGAGTCAAGCATGAGATCCATCTGGTAGATGATGCACCTGTGGCCCAACCCTACCGTCGCATACCACCTACACAGTATAACGAGGTTAGAGAGCACATAAAAAAGCTTCTTAAGAAGGGTGTTATCCAGGAAAGCACGAGTGCTTACGCTTCTCCAGTGGTCCTAGTTAGGAAGGCTGATGGCAGTCTGCGACTGTGCGTGGACTACAGAAAGCTAAACGCTAAGACTCGACGTGATGCTTTCCCATTACCACGGATTGATGAGTGTTTTGATGCTCTGCATGGTGCACGGTTCTTTTCAACTATTGATCTCGCTAGTGGGTATCACCAGGTGGCTGTAAATGAAGATGACAGGCCTAAGACCGCTTTCACAACACCTTTTGGGCTGTACGAGTATTCTCGGTTGCCTTTTGGGGTATGCAACGGGCCAGCCACTTTTCAGCGACTCATGCAGGTTACAATGAGTGACTTGGTGTTACAGATCATGCTTGTCTACCTGGATGATATTTTGGTGTTTTCAGAGTCATTTGAGGATCATCTAGTGAGGCTTGAGAAAGTGCTACAGAGACTGAATGAAACCGGACTGAAGGTTAAGGTGGAAAAGTGTCACTTTTTGCAGTCTGAGGTGTGCTTCCTAGGTCATCAGATTTCGGCTGAGGGCATAGGGACTGATCCTGGAAAAATAGCTGCAGTACAGCAGTGGAAAGTTCCCAGTACAGTGAAGGAATTAAGATCATTCCTAGGTTTCTGTAGTTATTACCGCCGGTTCATAAAAGGGTTTTCTCAACTGGCAGGCCCTTTGCATGACCTAGTCAACATCTGCCTGAATGCCACCAGTACATCAGGGTCCAAGCAGCGGATTGACAGTTTGTGGACCAAAGACTGTCAGGAAGCTTTTGAGCTACTGAAAGACAAACTGACCAGTGCTCCTTTATTAGGATATGCTGATTTCTCCCTTCCCTTCTTGGTGGAGACAGATGCCAGTAGTACAGGATTAGGTGCAATCCTATATCAACAGCAGGGAGATAAGAAAAGGGTGATAGCGTATGCCAGTAGGAGACTGCGTAATGCGGAGAAAAATGACAGGAATTATAGCAGTATGAAACTTGAACTGCTTGCCCTCAAATGGGCGGTTTCAGAAAAATTCAGGGGGTATCTGCTAGGTTCCAAATTCACTGTCATAACTGACAACAATCCCCTGTGTCACCTCAACACAGCCAAACTAGGTGCAGTTGAACAGCGCTGGGTAGCTCAGTTAGCAGTTTTTGACTTTGAGGTCAAGTACCGCCCAGGTCGCTGCAATACAGCGGCAGACACCCTCTCTAGGCAGCCATTGGCAGGGGAGCCCCCACCACACTCAGATGATCTTGATTTTGATGAGTGTGTAGCAATTTGTAATGTCAGAAAAGGTACAGCGCTAGGGCCCGAACTAGGGACTGCAGCAGTGAAGTGCTGCAGTGTGAGGCAGGTTCGTGCTTCACAGGCCGAGCAGGAAGCCAGCAACAGGGAAAGACAGGGTAATACCCCCACTTTGCCTGGGTACTCTAAAGAAGAGCTGCGTCAGTTTCAGAGCACAGATCCCACACTCAGCACATTCAGACACTTCTGGGACAGGAAACAGAAACCCACCGGTAGAGAGAGAGCAGGATTATCCAAGCCAGTATTGTCCCTACTCAGGCAGTGGCACCGAGTCAGAGAGTCAGATGGCCTACTCTACCGGGTGATGAGTGATGTTCATGTGGGTGAATGTCAGCAACTCCTCTTGCCTACCTGTCTAAAAGAACCGGTTCTTAGGAGCGTGCATGACAGCATGGGGCACCAGGGTATTGAAAGGACTCAAAATCTTCTGAGACAGAGGTGTTTTTGGGTGGGAATGTTTGGTGATGTAGAACAGTGGATTAAGAAATGTCAAAGATGTGTTCTTACCAAAATGCCCCAGCCTAAGATCCATGCACCTATTAAGTCATTTTTGGCCACTCGGCCATTGGAGGTAGTTGCTGTGGATTTCACTATCTTAGAGCCTGCCTCAGATGGAAAAGAAAACGTGTTAGTTGTGACAGATGTGTTCACAAAGTTTACTCAAGCCTTTCCCACTCGTGACCAAAAAGCAGACACGACTGCTAAGATTCTTCTTCGGGAGTGGTTCATGAAATATGGCGTGCCGGAGCGGCTTCATTCAGATCAAGGTCGAAATTTTGAGAGTGAGGTTATTGCAGAGTTATGTAAGATGTACGGTGTAAAGAAAACACGCACAACTCCCCATCACCCCCAGGGAAATGCTCAATGTGAACGTTTTAACCGCACGCTCCACGACCTCTTACGTACTTTGCCTCCAGAGAAAAAACGGCGATGGCCTGAACACTTAACAGAGTTAGTCTACGCTTACAATGTGACACCTCATGCAACCACTGGCTACGCACCATACTATCTACTGTTCGGGGTCCAACCTCACCTCCCAGTGGATGCGTTGTTAGGACAGGAGCCAGTAAAGGACAAAAGACATGATTGGCTTGTAGTCCATCAGGAGCGTCTTCAGGAAGCCCATGTCAGAGCCAGGGAATATGCGGAACAGAAGGCTGCAGCCCGTTTTGAGTTTGACAAGCACAAAGTATACTGTCCTGCTGTTGATGTAGGTCAGTTTGTCTATCTCCGACACAGGCCTCAGGGCAGAAACAAAATCCAAGATGCCTGGAGTCCTGTTGTTCATAAAGTGGTAGAAATCCAGGGCACCACTCATACTGTTGAGCCTGTGGAGGGTGGTCCAGCTAAACGGGTCCATAGGGCTGATCTTAGACTTTGTGTTGCTCCTGTTTCTCCTCCCCGCAGGAGGAAAGTCACTGCTCCTCCACTAGCATCTGTCCCTACTTCTCCGGAGTTTGCTTCAGACTGTGCTGATTCTGATTTTGTAGTGGTTGAAGAAGTCACCTGTCCTAGTTTGGGTCGGGGTTTAAAGGAAGAGAGAGAGGACAGTGAAGACACAGAGTCAATGCACAGTTTTGAGACAGAGACTGTGAACTCTTCTGATGGTGAACCTGAGGTACAGAAACCTGTTCCCATTACCAGAACTCACCCTAAAAGAATCTCAGGGGTTGCTGCACCAGTTCCTGCACCTCGTAAGACTCTCAGATCAAATGCAGGAGTGCATTCGAACCCCCACCATATCCCAAGGTCAGCGTGTAATGCTGTTTCACTAACTCCTGATGTGTTGTCTCAGCTACTAACGAACATGGGTGCTGTATTCTTCCGGGAAGCAGTGAAGGAGTTTAAAACTGCTTGTTAAGTCACCGAGGACGGCGACTGTTTAGCAGGGGAGTATGTAGCCAAGTGAAAAAACTGACATTTCACGGTGGTGCCACTGGGGGCGCTGTGCCCAGTGTAGTGAAGCAATGCAGGAATCCACAGGAAGAACAAGAAGAAGAGCTTACTGGAGCATCGGCGTGTGGGTTCTTTGCTGAGAAAGAATGTCTACAGAGAAAATGGTGTTCATGTCCTGCAGTGAGAAGTTTATGGGGAACTAGCCCAGCTAGCTCGGATAAAACTACTACTGGACAACCACTACAGTTGTTTATGCACATGACTGTTACATCACACTGTTGATACACTGAAGTTTATTAGTGATCATTTATTTGTGATAAGCTAAGAAGACATTACTCCAAATTTGTTTTAACACTGCTCCTCTTTCTTTGGGGCAGTCAAGGAATAAAAGACCCCGAGATTTAGTTTTGTGTCTGGTGTTATTTTACATTTCACTAGCCTACAACTACATCACAGCCACCTACATCTCCTGATATGCTGACACACAAAGTTGATCCAGAGGAGAACGATAATATTGGCTTTGACGAAGCTTTGGAAGGGGTCAAGTTTCTGCTTGACGAAAACATCAACCTGAAGTCTCAGATCGCTGACCTCGTTAATAATCAGGTGTTACTGGAAGAGGAGGCTCGTAAATTAAAAGAGCATACGGTCGACACAGAACATCTGGAGCGGAAGGCGAACAAGCTCAAGATCTTCCAACGAAAGCTACTAGTGTGTAGACGCCAACTGATGGCCCAGCATGAGAACAAGAAGAAGGAGATGCTTCAAAAAGAGCAGGAGCTTCAAAAACAGAAGGAAGATTTCAATCTGAACTTTGAGCAGAAGTTTCAGGAGTATCTGAGTTCTAGACAGCAGAAGCATCAGCAGCTGCAGCTGGAGGAGCAGATGTTGGGGCTTAAGATTAAGGAGTATCTGGGCTCTAAAAGGCAGAAGAATTTCCAGAAGCTACAGCTTGAGGAGCAGAAGTTGGAGAAGGAAATTCAGAAGTACCTGAGCATCAACGAGCAGAAGCGACTCCAGCAGAAACAGTTGCTAGAGTCGCTTGAGGAGAAGGTTCAGGAGCGTCTGAATATCAAAGAGCTGATCGTGGAGGAGAAGGAGCAGGAGAATCTCAGCTTCCAAAAGCAGGATGAGAAAAAGGCGGGCTCTCCATGGCAACGGTTTATCAAGTGGTTTAAGTGTCCTTAAACTGAATGGTTCAAATCGGTTTGGTTCGATTTGGAAAGTCAAAGGCGGGGAAAAAATTAATAAAATGATAAAAAAAATACCAATTTTTTTCTCAATTTTATCGGCCATGCTGATTATTGGTGTGATGTGCTGACATTGGAAAGCCTTTGGGAATTAAAGCATGTTGTAAACCAAGTTTATTTACAACCGGCCGAACACATGTGACTCTTTCTCCGTTCAATTGGATTATATTTTATTTCACACTCCAATAAACCTTTTTCTGCATTTATGAATTATTCCTATTATTTCTCTCTGCATTGAAGCACTATTATAATCACAGTTGATATCATTTACACAAAATGTCCATTTTACATATTTTCACAAAAATATACTTTTTAAAATTCAGTATAAAACCAAAAAAAAACATTCCTTCACAATTGTCATCTAACTGTATCACCAGTCATGTATATATTCTTGTTTAAACACCTTGTTTTTAACCTCTTATTTAACTGTACATTTTGTCACAACTAAACATATTTTAAGTATTTAGTTAATATAACAGAATAACTTCATATGCAGTTATTGATTTACTCACGCACTATTGACTTAAAACTTATTAACAATCAGAAATATGACTAACTCCTGGCTTGTCACCAAACCCATGAACTCTAACCACACCACCAGTCTCAGTTTAAGTACAGGCCTTAAACCAAGGCTGCAGATGTAGCACATTTGTATCCATACATTAGCATTAGCTTAAACCACCAAACAATGTATTGCACTCACACATCAGAATTCACACATAAAGATAAACCCACAAATACAATATTGTACACATGCAACAACCCACAAATGACCAGGAGCCAAAAGAAATAGACTTATAAAGTATACAATTACTACAATGTTGACCGCCATTTTGTTTACTCTCCTCGTCATGTAGCATGAAACTTACATTTCTACACACATTTACACATTTTAGCTAACAGGCTACATATCACTGGAGTACCATATTGTGTTATAAACACCTGTAATCACCTCAAAGGTGAGAAACTAACCTGTAAATGTGGAAAAGACACAGCAAAGCTGGACACATGTGACTCTTTCACCTTTCAATTGGATTATGAGGCACGACCGGTGCAAATTACTTAGAGACTCAGTGACGTTTCAGGTCAGTGTCACCATCTAGTGTCCGTTTCACAGCATGACATGGTAAAGTAAAATTTAAAATTACAACTACAATAAACTTAAACAGACTTTTCAGGGGATGGAAACCAAAAGAAAAACATCTCAAAACACAAATTTTGTGTGTATCACACTTGAGTATTATTTAAAAAAATTATAGAAAATTGAGGCAGTTGTGTGTGTTGACTCTTTTATTGGCTTTTTATCCAGTGGGCTGGACACGTTTAAGTTAGCATTATTGGTTTAGATCAGTGTTTCTGAAATGGGGGTACGCAATGGCACTACAGGGTTACGAGAAAGAGTTTGGCCACGCGATCCAATGGAGAGATAATTGACAGAGAGAACATGTCATGGTTTGGTCCTGGAGGATTTCTGCCTGACACTGGTGCAGAAGGACAGAACTGAAGAACAGGGCCACGACTAAATAGGGAGGTTGACACAGGACAGGCAGGTGTCAGCTGATGTATTTAGGGGTTACCAGTAGTGATCGACCGATTCATCAGCCGGCCGATTTAATAAATTTTTGTGTATCGGCGTCGGCCGATGCGCGCTGCTGCGTTTGCCCATCCACTTTATGAACAGAGCGGCTGCCACAGGCTGCTCCGTGTTGCTGGAGACGGAGGCTGCAGAGCCCCTCCCCCCACTAGCAGAGCATGAAAGTAGCTCTTCAATCCCAACGGCAGGTTTTAAACTTTCAAATTCAATGAAATTTTTTTCAATTCAACTTTATTTATATAGCACAAGATACAACAAAGTAATCTCAAAGCGCTGAACAAAATTTAAAGTTCATAGTAAGAAATAAAGAACCCAACAAGATCCATATGAACAAGCACTTAGCGACAGTGGGAAGAAAAAACTGTAATGGTACCGAGTGGGCTTCAGAAATACTAAATCGATTAAATTGGTCAAACCAATAAAATATTAAAACCCAATGTAGTGAGAGCAACTGGCCCAATAAAGAGAAGACAGTGGATGCACGTTAACCATTTAATATTTGCAAATCTAAAAGAGTCGCACCACACTATTAAAATAACCATAGAATACCAGACTAAAATATTATCCAGAGAGGGCGATATAGACCAGTCCGGGCGCCGGGCGTAAATACCGCAGCTCATCCACTTTCAGGGACCTCTCAGGCACTGTAGTCTTGCGTCGGGGTACGGTCTCCGTCTCGCTCCGCTTGCACGTCCGGGCCGCTCTGTTGGACAACCGCAGCTCCTGGGTCTCGATCCTCCCTGTCACAAAATGACACAGCCAGCACACAGCTCCACGTCCCCACGAACCCACAGCCGACACGCCCCTAGGGCGTCTGTATACTTACAGGCAAGGCAGGGCCTGCCTCTACTGTAGATTCGCGTCGGTAGCTCGCGGGGTCTGCTGTGTGCTCCAGGGCTTCCAATCAGGTGTGCGTCCGCTCTCTCCCTCGGCAAGGCTCGTCGGTCGTCCGCGTTCCAACGAACCCACAGCCGACACGCCCCCAGGGCGTCCGCTCTCTCCCTCGGCAAGGCTCGCCTGTCGTCCGCGTCTTCCCTCGGCCAGGCTCGTCGGTCGTCCGCGTTCCAACGAACCCACAGCCGACACGCCCCCAGGGCGTCCGCTCTCTCCCTCGGCAAGGCTCGTCTGTCGTCCGCATCTCTCGTCTCCGTTTCGCCTGCCTCGTTGTCTTCCGTGCCCTCCTCTTTATGGTCAGGTCTGATGCGTCGCAGGTGTGTTCGATTGCAGGGGGCCATTGATTAGCAAAAAGTGACAGCTGTTGGGGTTGCTAGGGGCAACAGGCTAAAAGGGGCGGTGTCCAAAATATGCAACCAAAAAAAACCACAATAAAAGCACACAACATGCAATCAAAAAGCCACACCACAATAAACCCAAACAAAAATAAAATCCCCTACTTGTTCCCCATCACAAAACTTTTTTCCTTCTTTTAACTGTTACGTTCACTTATCTGTTCCGTGGGTCCACGTGTTGTCGCACTTGTTGTTAACGAACAGCTGGCCAGAGGTTTTGTTTGTGTGTGTGTGTGTGTGTGTGTGTGTGTGTGTGTGTGTGTGTGTGTGTGTGTGTGTGTGTGTGTGTGTGTGTGTGTTTCCTTCTCTCTGCTTCTCACTCAGCGCTGCACTGAGAAGGAGAATTTTTAAAACTTCCAGAAGCAGTTTACTACTTCTTTGAATATTTATTCTTGGTAATGTTGATGCAGTTTAGAACAGAAATTTCAACAGTTTGTTGTTTAATGCACATCTATCCATCCATCCATCTCATTCCGCTTTATCCGGGGCCGGGTCGCGGAGGCAGCAGTCTCAGCAGAGATGCCCAGACCTCCCGATCCAAGCACACCTCCTCCAGCTGTTCTGGGGGGACCCCGAGGCGACACCAAGCCAGCTCAGAGACATAGTCCTTCCAGCGTGTCCTGGGCCTTCTACGAGGCCTCTTCCCAATAGGACATGCCTGAAACACATCCCGAGGGAGGTGACCAGGAGGCATCCGAAACAGATGCCCGAGCCACCTCAGCTGGCTCCTTTCGACGTGAAGGAGCAGCGACTCTACTCCGAGCTCCTCCCGGATGACTGAGCTTCTCACCCTATCTCGAAGGGTGCACCCAGCCACCCTGCGAAGGAAACTCATTTCGGCCGCCTGTATCCGTGATCTTGTCCTTTCGGTCATTACCCAAATCTCATGACTATAGGTGAGGGTAGGAACGTAGATCGATCGGTAAATTGAGAGCTTTGCCCCCCGACTCAGCTCCCTCTTCACCACAACAGTCCGATACAGCGACCGCATCACTGCTGACGCCGCACCGATCCGTCTATCGATCTCATGCTCCATCCTACCCTCACTCGTGAACAAGACCCCGAGATACTTGAACTCCTCCACTTGAGGCAAGGACTCTCCACCGACCCAGAGAGGGGAAGCCACCGTTTTCCGGTGGAGAACCATGGCCTCAGATTTGGAGGTGCTGATCCTCATCCCGGCCGCTTCACACTCGGCTGCAAACCGCCCCAGTGCACGCTGAAGGTCCTGATTTGAGGAAGCCAACAGAAAAACATTATCTGTAAACAGCAGATATGAAATCCTGAGGTTCCCAAATCGGACCCCCTCCGGTCCCTGGCTGCACCGAGAAATTCTGTCTATAAAAGTAATGAACAGAACCGGTGACAAAGGGCGGCCCTGGCGGAGACCAACATGCACTGGGAACAGGTCTGACTTACTGCCGGCAATGCGAACCAGACTCCTGCTGCGGTCATACAGGGAACGGACAGCCCTTAGCAAAGGGCCCCGGACCCCATACTCCCGCAGCACCCCCCACAGGGCACCACGAGGGACACGGTCGAACACCTTCTCCAGATCCACAAAGCACATGTGGACTGGTTGGGCGAACTCCCACAAACCCTCGAGCACCCGATGAAGGATATAGAGCTGGTCCAGTGTGCCGCGACCGGGACGAAAACCGCATTGTTCCTCCTGAATCCGTGGTTCGACTATCGGCCGGATCCTCCTCTCCAGCACTGTGGAGTAGACCTTGCCGGGGAGGCTGAGGAGTGTGATCCCTCTGTAGTTGGAGCACACCCTCCGATCCCCCTTCTTAAAGAGAAGGACCACCACCCCGGTCTGCCAATCCAGAGGCACTGTCCCCAACTGCCACGCGATGTTGCAGAGACGTGTCAACCAAGACAGTCCTACAACATCCAGAGACTTAAGGTACTCAGGACGACTCTCATCCACCCCCGGTGCCCTGCCCCCGAGGAGCTTTTCAACCACCTCGGTGACTTCAGCCCGGGTGATGGGCGAGTCCGCCTCTGAGTCCCCAGCCTCTGCTTCCTCATCGGAAAACGTGGCAGTGGGATTGAGGAGACCCTCGAAGTACTCCTTCCACCGCCCGACAACATCCCCAGTTGAGCTCAGCAGCTCCCCCCATGCACTGTAAACAGTGTTGGTGAAGCACTGCTTCCCCCTCCTGAGGCGCCGAACGGTTTGCCAGAATCTCTTCGAGGCCGACCGATAGTCCTCCTCCATGGCTTCTCCAAACTCTTCCCAGACCCGAGTTTTTGCCTCTGCGACCGCGCGGGCTGCAGCACGCTTGGCCTGCCGGTACCTCTCGGCTGCCTCCGGAGTCTTACCCGCCAAAAAGGCCAGTTAGGTCTCTTTCTTAAGCTTGACGGCATCCCTTACTTCCGGGCGCCACCACCGGTTTCGGGGATTGCCGCCGCGACAGGCACCAGAGACTTTACGGCCACAGCTGCGAACGGCCGCATCGACAATGGAGGAGGAGAACATGGTCTACTCGAACTCCATGTCTTCCACCTCCTTCGGGATCTGGGAGGAGCTCATCCAGAGGTGGGAGCTGAAGACTCCAGTGACAGAGGGATCCACCAGACGTTCCCAACAAACCCTCACCACACGTTTGGGCCTGCCAGGTCTGACCGGCTTCCTCCCCTGCCAGCTGATCCAGCTCACCACCAGGTGGTGATCGGTTGACAGCTCAGCCCCTCTCTTCACCCGAGTGTCGGAGACACGCGACCGGAGATCAGGTGATACACCACGTGTATCCTGGTACCACGTGCACTTATGGACACCCTTGTGCTCCAACATGGTGTTCGTTATGGACAAACTGTAACTAGCACAGAAGTCCAATAACAAAACACCACTCGGGTTCAGATCGGGGAGGCCGTTCTTCCCAATCACCCCTGCCCAGGTCTCACTGTCGCAGCCCACGTGGGGCGTTGAAGTCCCCCAGTAGAACAATGGAGTCCCCAGTTGGGACACCGTCTAGAACCCTTCCCAGGGACTCCAAGAAGGCCGGGTACTCTGCGCCGATGTTGGGCCCGTAGGCCGAAACAACGGTGAGAGACCTGTCCCCAACCCGAAGGCGTAGGGACGCGACCCTCTTGTTCACTGGGGTAAACTCCAACACGTGGCGGCTGAGCTGGGGGGCAATAAGCAAGCCCACCCCAGCCCGCCGCCTCTCCCCGAGAGCAACGCCAGAGAAGTGGAGCATCCAGCCTCTCTCCAGGAGTTGGGATCCAGAGCCCAAGCTGTGCGTGGAGGTGAGCCCGACTATATCTAGCCGGTACCTCTCAACCTCCCGCACAAGCTCAGGCTCCTTCCCACCCAACGAGGTGACGTTCCATGTCCCAACAGCCAGAAGCTGTGGACGCGGACCGGGCCGCCGAGGCAACCCCCCTCGACCGCCACCCAGTCCTCTCTGCACCCGACCCCTATGGATCCCTCTGCGGATGGTGGGTCCACAGGAGGGCGGGCTCAATGTCGTCCTTTTGGGCAAGGCCCGGCCGGGCCCCGTGGGCAAAGGCCCGACCACCAGGTGCTCGCATTTGAGCCCCAAACCCAGGCCTGGCTCCAGGGTGGGGCCCCGGCTGCGCCATACCGGGCGACGTCACGGTCCTTGCTCTTATTAAATCCATAGAGGGTCTTCTGAACTGCGCTTAGTCTGACCCATCACCAAGGACCTGTTTGACATGGGAGACCCTACCAGGGGCATAATGCCCCAGACAACATAGCTCCTTGGAACATTCGGGCACTCAAATAACCCCACCACGTTAAGGTGGCAGTTCACGGGGGTCGCATTTGACATCATGTTATTTTCCTCTGTTAATTTATGTTCTGGGGTTGTGTTGGAATGGACTATTATTCATGGTTTCTTTTTGTGTTTAATACTATAATTACATATATTTATACTCAATAATCCTGTTAATAAAATATATCTTCAGTCAGGCCAATTTACCCCCCTCCCCCTCCCTTCTGTGCTCCATCTCACTCACATGCATGCTCACAGCTGCTGCAGAAGAGGAGCTCAGCTCATCACTATTGTGTAGAAACGTTGTTGTCTCATGTGTCATTCAGCAGTAAATAAATAATAAACTTTACCATTATATATGTTAAAAAACGTGACTAAAAATTCTGTTTTAACTCTGTCAGCGGTGACGCGCTTTCAGTGTGAGCTCGTGCATGCGAGGGATTGAGAACGAGCAGGAAGACAGAGAGACGTGATTGGTTCAAAATAAACGGTTTGTTTTTTTCCATTGGTCAAAGTTATTACAGATTTACAGCTGCCACAGTTTGTCTTTGTTCCTTTTTCAGAGAACATAAGATCTTAATTTCTGTTAGGATGTAAAGACAATATCAACCAAAAACTTAAAAAGTGTATCTGGAGAAAATCACCTACCCTAGCTTTAATGAAAAACATCACAGGTTTACAATTTTTACTTTATTTAACTTAATTTTATTTTGTTATATTTTACTCTTTTTTCAACTTAAATGTATTCTGCTATGCTTTTTTTTTTTTTACTTTATTTTATTTTGTAATATTTTGCTTTTTCTTTTCTTTTTTTAACTTATTTTTATTTTGTTATATGTTGCTTTTAACTTTATTTTATTTAATTTTATTTTTTATATTTTGCTTTTTTCCCTTTATTTTCTTTTGTTATATTTTTCCTTTTTCTTTTTTTCCTTTTTTTTTTTTTTTTTATTATTTTAATTTTACTTTATATTATTTTTGTTGTAGTTTATTGTAAGCAGATATGGGCAACTGGTGGTCCAGGGGCCATCGGTCTAGTTTTGAGCAACCCTGAAAGCAAACACAAAGTGACTCCACAAACAAACAGAATTACAGAAAAATACACAAAAGAAAGAGAAGAATACATTAATTGACTCATAACACACAAAACAACGTCATAAATACACAGAATGACAGGAAAATATATAAAACGAGACAAAAAAAGACAAAATGACAACAAAAATGACACCAAAACACACAAAAATGACAACAAAATGATACAAACTCAGAATGGCTTTAACTTTCCTTTGGGTAAAGGCACAAACATGAACTTCACTGTGAAATGATCAAAACAGAACATTATTATTAAAATTACTGCTCAGATTAGTCTTTATTCTAATTCTCACACGATTGTTAATCATGAGAAACAATCATAGTCTAATCTCCCAGCATGCACCACTGGATACAAAGAGTAGAAATTGTGCTAATTTAAGAAAAAATCCTCCTACAAAACAATGAAATAAATGTAGTTTTTGTGCTGTACGTGAAGATTAGACATGATCATGAAACTGTAAACAGTGAACAATCAGAATAAATGAAGAGTTATTGGAACCCTGAGCTGCTCACGAGCACAAATATCAAAGCTTTAATGACATTTATTTATGGAGCACTTTTGTGTTTTGTCTCCATTAAATGAAAATGTGACAGTTTTTAGTTTCTAAGCAACAGCTTTACTGCCCTCTACAGGTGATCTGACTCATTACAGTAAACATCACCGTGAGCTTATAATAATAATAATAATGTTTTTATTATTTTGTTCTGCTGTAAATAAATTAATGTATTCATTATTTAATATGTTTATATTCACATGTTCTCACAGCATACAGTCACTTAGTTAAAAAGTACCACAATGATGCAAATTTGGGGAAAATGACTTTTAGTATGTAGTGCGTCATCATTTTTTTTCGTGTGTTTGTTTTTTGTTGCGATGTGTAGTTGTGTGTGTTCTGGGGACATATTGTGTAATTTTTTATCTAATTTTGTACGAGTCATTTTCTATGTGGAGACATTCTGTGCACTTTTTTAAAAATAATTTTGTTCCTTGTTCCACTTGGCCACTTTTTATTTTATTTTTTCAGACATTTAGTTATTTTTCTTTTACTTTTGTGTATTTTTGTCATTTCTTTCTATGTTTTTAGAATAATGTGTAGTTTGTCTTTGTTAGTCATTTCTGTTGTGTTTTTAGAATGATTTTGTGGATTTTATTTGTAATTTTGTGTGTAAAATGAAATCTCAAATCTATGGACACAGGTCAGATAGTGGAGCCCAGAGCTCACAGTAACCATGGTGATGCTGTGTTTAGTTGTTATGCTGCAAAGCCAAAGTTAAAGGAACTTTTTTCTCTACTGCAGAAGAATGAGAGGGAGATTTATGGTCGTGTTGTTGATGATTTTAATTGATTTTACTGATGATTTTGTTTTTTTGTTTTGGATTTGTTTTAAGTAGATTTTTATTGTTATTTTATGTATTTTTCTTTTGTGCATTTTGTTGATTTTTGGAATCATATCGTGCACTTTCTATATTTTGTCTATTTTTCTTGTCCTTTTGTGCGTTTTGTTTTGTGTGGTTTTCGTCATTTTGTATATTTGTGTCATTTTAATGTATGTTTTTGCAACTATTGTGTAGATATTGTTGTCATTCAGTGAACATTGTGTCCTCTTAAGTTTTGAAGTATTTTAATTTTCCTTTTGTGTTTTTGGAAGCTTTTTTTTTGTATTTTTTTAGATTGTTTTTGTAAGTTTTTGGAGTAATTTCCAGTTTTCTTGACATTTTGAGTTGTTTTTTTTTTTTTTTCTTTCTTGTTTGTTTTGGGGTCCGCTCTATGTCCTTATGTGGCCCCCTGGCTTTATGTTGCCTATGTCTGACCCTGTATTTCTATTTGATGTAAATCCACAGCGAACATTAAACACACCGTGTTGTCGTCCTCAGTTTTATTGAATTCTGTCGCCGCTTTGTATCAAAGTCGTCTTTGTATCGTGGAGACAAATTAATCAACAAAATAAAATCCTTATGTTTCCATATGAACATAAAGGAAAACTGATCATATCCTCCCAGACAAACAGAGCAAATAAAAAGATTGATTTTAAAGCAGATAAAACACAACAGTTGAAAACATACAGTATGTACTTCTGCTCAGAGAGAACATGCAAACTGCACTTTCAATCCAAACATAAATACATTTAAATTAAAAAATAAAATTGTAAACATACTTTAAATATAACTTAAAAAAAAGTTGTGCTTTGAAACAAATATTGTTATGTCTGCTGCATAAATGAAGCCCTTTCAAAATAAAAGAACATGAGATGACTTCTTGTAGAAAGAAAGAAAGAAAGAAAGAAAGAAAGAAAGAAAGAAAGAAAGAAAGAAAGAAAGAAAGAACAAGTAAAAACAATCTAAATAAATATTGTTGTCAGAAATGGTCGAACTTTAAATCACAGTTCAATGTCGGGGCTGTTTTTCCTGCTAAATGTGGATTATTATGTTTATTTTTGGTGCTCACTTTAGTTTTAAATTCAAAAGTTAACATTAACTCTTCGACGATTTAGAAATGTTTAATACTTTGTTTTGAAGGTAAAAAAAACGACATTGAGGTTATCTTTTCAGAATAAGAACAAAAACACATAAATACACATTTGATCAGAAAACGACTGATTGCTTTTGTTTTGATGTCCAGGGATGTCAATGTCTGGTCATGGAGAGCTGCTGTCCTGCTTGTTTTAGCAGCTCCACAGATTGTAAAGCAAACAGAACATCTGCAGCTTCTCCTCCTTAAAATACAAAATAAATGAATAAAATAACATGTTTCTATCTTGTAGATCAGAACAACATGAACGACCATAAAACATCAAACTCTGCAGGATTTGACCCAAAAACAAACGTGTTCAATGAGAATATTTATTTATTTTCTGATGCCCTGAGAAAAAAACTGCATATTTAAAACTGACTTCATCATCATCGTCGTGCAGATGGTCCTCAGAGCAGCAGATGGAGCTGCAGGCTCACGTAAGAAGGATGAGGAGGAAGAGAAAGATGATGAGGAGGAGGATGCTGTGGTTAAACCCTGAAACGCTGAGTCAGCACTCAGAGAAGAAGCTCCTCCTCCTCCAGGGTCCGTCACTTACACTCAGTTAAAGATCAGCTGCAAACAGTTCTTTATAAAGAGGAGGAAACAGAGTCTGAACCACGTCTGGATGAACGTCTCTGAAGGACAGAAGATGCTCTGAGTGTCCCACGCACAGTGAACGCAACACGGACGCCCTCGACCTCAGCTGGAGACACACAGAGAGACGTTGATACTAATTATACTGTGTAAAGTCAAAGATCTGAGGTCTTTACGATGTTTGAATGAATGATGAACATTGGTTCATTACCTGCAGCCTCGTTTACAACAGCTGCACACGCAACAAAACAGGCCTGAAAGATGCACACGACACTTTCTACACAAAATGCTTCAATGCAAATTCTATCAACACCTGTGAAAACTAAATTATAACTAAATGTGTTCACACAATCAATTATAAAGAAATCAGGAAATATTTTTCAATAATATTGTGCAATATATATCTATAAAGCAAGGAATCTCTGTCTGTGTGTGTGTGCGTGCGTGCGT
This sequence comes from Gouania willdenowi, assembly GCF_900634775.1. Classification (NCBI taxonomy): domain Eukaryota; kingdom Metazoa; phylum Chordata; class Actinopteri; order Blenniiformes; family Gobiesocidae; genus Gouania; species Gouania willdenowi. The sequence continues at coordinate 44,017,015 of NC_041046.1, forward strand.
GCGTGCGTGTGTGCGTGTGCGTGTGTGTGACCCTGACCCACACAGATATTTGAGGAACAGATTGCCATGAGAGTTTCAACATGGCTGCTGCTTGGTTCAAAGGTGTGAGACGTCCATAGAATAGAATGGATCCACCCCATATACTCAACACTCACACAAGCTTACGGACCTTACACGCCTGCAGGCGTAGCAAAAGCGTTGACATGTCACGCAGACGGTGCTCGATAGTGAAGCATGCCTGACCACTATAGCTTCACTCACACCACACCTGCTTCTACGTGTGACTGATATATTTATGTTCGTTAGGTGTCATTCAGGTGTGGCGTATGTCTGCATACATTTTAAAGTGTGGCGTCTATAAACGTGTTAGCGTGTTAGCATGTTAAGGCACATCCAACACACATGCAGACGTGACTTGTGCCCGTGTAACCATTCTAAGTCTATGGGAAACGTAGATATAGTGTCAGATCAATTACACGTTCCACGGACTGGTGCGCATGAATTTAGATGTGTGTGTGTGTTTAATTCAGAATTAAATTAGCATTAGGAAGTGTTTACACATCATTTTAAAGAGGATTTAACTTTTATTCTGAAATGAAGAGGAATTAAAACTCCTATGTAAACATGAGATAACTTCATGCTGATGTGTTGCTTTTTCATAATTTATTCATTTAAATATATGAAAACAACAATTATTACTGTACACATTTCAAAACACCCCTAAATGTCTCTGACGTCACACCTTCAAACACAACCTCATTTAACCATCCATGAAAAACTACTGGCCCCTCCCACTTTTCTATAGTAACACATACTTCCTACGAACACTGACCTTGTTTTTATAAAGCACAAAAACTCATTTCTACATGTGAACGCCTCAGAGAACAACAGACGCAACGATCACAGTCACATCTATTACTGATGCTGAAAAAAACAAGTTCAACATCACATAAAGGTGCTGATATTATGTTAAAATCATAAAGTTTTCTTAGCACGTTTGCAAGAGTTTTTACACAATCATCTTAAATATGATCTGTTTTAGTTTTTATTGTATCTCATACAGATCTTGTAAAATATGCTGTTTGTATTTTTTTAACACATCTGTGAGGATTATGGATTCTTACAGGAAAAGGAATAGTTTTTTATTCATTCATGTATTTATCTTTGCACTGAAAACCTTTAACATGTTATGGAAATGATCCATATCTAGTTAATTCGTTTTTTTACTGTATTGTTTACTGCTGAGGTGTGTTTAGTATGGTTTGCTTTTTCGTTTTCTTGATTGTGTGATTTGGAAACACTGAGTATTGCATTATAATCGTGCACAGTTTTATCGTTGTTCTGCTTTGGTCACTTTAAACACAAGTTATAAGAAAAACCTTCAAATGCCTGAAATTCATTTGGAGGAGACAGTAAATATATTATCAGTTCTATGGTTTGACCAGCAGAGGGGGGTGTGGAGCTGGAATTGGTTTCTAATGTGAGGATGGACAAATATATATATATATATATATATATGTGTAAATGTATATTTTCCAACTAACGGCCCGGATGCCACATGCCTAATTTCATGCGACCCCCAAAGTAAATGTACAAAATGACAGAAAAATACACAAAACAAAAGCAAAAATACATTAAAAAATACAAAGAATTACAGTAAAGACAGTAAAAGGTAAAGATAAAAACACAGAAAATACTCCAAAAACACACAAAACAACTACAAAAATGAACAAAACGACAACAGAATTACAAAAATTGACAAAACTACAGAAAATGACAATGACAATACACAAAAAACATGATAAATGACTCCGCAAACCCACAGTACTAACAAACAATCAAAACGATAACAGAAATACACATAATACTCTAAAAAAACGCAAAATGAAACACAAAGACAGAAAATGAAATTTAGAGTCTGAAACTAAAGACTTTATTAAAATCATGCACATTTCTAAGTCGTATGTTTTCTATAAAACACTTCATATACTTCAAATAAACTGAAAAAATTGAGGAGTAAACAGCTCAGGAAAGATTAAAACAAAGGTTTGGAGTCACTTTAAGGATGAATGAGTGATTGATGAGCGATTGATTTAAACTGATCACCTTCTCCAGCACTTCTTCTTCTCTCTGATTCTTCTGCAGAACGAGCTGGAGAGCATGGAACGCTTTCTGCTGCAGCTTCTCCACCTGTAGCTTGTCCTGCAGCCACAGGCGGTCTGTGCGCACACACACGCACGCACGCACGCACACACACACACACACACAGAGCTCAGCACAAGGAGGAGGAGGAGCATCAGAGTGGGAGGAGCTAACTTTTTTTTTTATACATTGTAGCATCATTGTAGTGGACTTTTATATGCATTGTGCCTTTTAACTGTAAATTGTGAAGCGCTTTGTGACCCTGGTCTGAAAAAAGCGCTATATAAATAAACTTTACTTACTTACTTACTTAACTTACCTGCAGAGAGCAGAACGAACGCTGAGAACAGAGCGAGTTCGTCCTCAGACAGCTGTAGAGAACACATGCTGGTAGCAAAGTCAAAGACAGACGAGATCAGATCATCACAACCTGAGGACGGACACACACACACACACACACACACACACACAGAGTGAGATGATCACTATGTGCAGACAGAGCGAGTTTATTAATTGGTCAGTCAGTAAATCTGTAACTAAACTCTGAATGCGACTTCAGCGACTTTGGCGACTAGATTACATGTGACCTCTCTTCAAGTGACGCGACTCGTGCGATTCCAGCGACTTTGTCACTGGAAGTCGCTCAAAGTTGAAACGTGAACTTTTTGGAGCTACAACTCCGGCCGTAACTGTCTGTAGAGCCGAGGCTGCACTGAGAGGGTTGTACAGTTACAGTATGGCGGGCAGACACTGTGCAAGTTTTTCAATCGTTCTACTGAGCTCCAGCTCAAAGTATGTGACTCACTTGTAGAGTCCGAATGTTCTCAGCTCACGATTCATGTTCTCACACTGTACGGAGCGACCCTCTGACACCACACTGTACGTCTACACAAATCTCAGCAAAACGTGCTTTAAAAAAGAAAACATGATGATGTGATGGACCAGGAGCTGTCTGGACAGACGTGGGCAGTACGATCCGTCAATTTTACAATGGTCCTACAGTGTTCTACAGCGGTCCTACAGTGTTCTACAGCGGTCCTACAGTGTTCTACAGCGGTCCTACAGTGTTCTACAGCGGTCCTACAGTGTTCTACAGTGGTCCTACAGTGTTCTACAGCGGTCCTACAGTGTTCTACAGCGGTCCTACAGTGTTCTACAGTGTTCTACAGTGTTCTACAGTGGTCCTACAGTGTTCTACAGCGGTCCTACAGTGTTCTACAGCGGTCCTACAGTGTTCTACAGTGTTCTACAGCGGTCCTACAGTGTTCTACAGTGTTCTACAGTGTTCTACAGCGGTCCTACAGTGTTTGGGCAAAGAAGCAAAGAAGCGTTGAAGTGATGAATCGTCCAAACAGCTTGACAATGTTAAAGCGACTCATCATGGGCGGGAACCGGGAGGAGAGACTAGAGCTATGAAACTGAAAGGGTGGGGAAGAGTTGATTATTTTAAAGTGAGATGTGATGTAGTAGTTGTGTATATTGTGCTTACTGTGTTGTGTAATCCAACCAGCCAACCCCACAACGCCAACCAACAGGAGAGCAGGCACAAGAGCAAAGGAGGAGGAGGGGGAGGACGGGACAGGGGGACAGGGGGCAAAGGGAAAGACCCAGGGAGACGTGCCCGGAGGGGGCAGGAGAGCAAAATCAAACTACCCAGAGACCACGGGAACATCCAGAAGGAACGCACGCCTACGCAGAGGCACCCAGACACCTCGGCACCCCTTTTTTCCTTTAATTGGCTAAAAAAATAAAAATAAAAAATCGGCTGATGGCCTTGAAAAAAGTGTATATGTCGGCCAGCTGATATATCGGTCGACAGATTCACTGTCCACACACAAGATTAGTATGACCAAATAACACCAAAAAAAACTTACAAACTACATACTGCAGCTTTAAGTCAGTAACTGTGTCAGCAAGTAAGGAGGTCAATCAGTCAGTCAGTCAGATAGAGACTACTTCAGGCAGCAAATCAGTCAATAGGTCAGTGAGTCAGTAATTCAGTCTGTAAACCAGAAGGTTGGTCAGTAACTAACAATATTTTCACCTAAAGCTTCAAAGACTTGAGGACGTGCAAACTTCCCGTCGAAGAAGACGGCGTTTTTCTCTGAGTCGAATACTCGACACATTCGTACGAAGATGACCTCCAGAGACCCTGAAACAGAGACTCAGTAAGACTCAGTGACTCAGAAAAACTCAGTGACTCAGAAAGACTCAGTGACTCAAAGAGACTCAGTGACTCAAAGAGACTAACTGACTCAGAAAGATTTTAACTAAAGTCTGGATCAGCGAGTCCTCACCAGTTTTCAGTAGCACTATCTGGTCGTTCTGACACAGTTCCATGAAGCCGTCGATGCGTTTGGCGAACTCCACCACGTACTGGATCGCCTCCGTGAGCTTCAGAGCACAGAGCTGCCACATGGCCTCCTGAGGCTGTACACACACACACACACACGCACACGCACACACACACACGCACGACAAATATACAAAAACACAGCATGAACACACAACATACAAAACCAAACAAAAACACAGACATGACTCCAAAAATACAACATGACAATAAATATGCACAAAAATACACCTAGAGCAGGCAAAAATGACCCTTAAAACCACATCTTGAGAGCAAAAAGACTCAACAAGTACACAAGACACTACAAAAATACACAAAATGACAGAAAAAAGATGCAAAACCACAGAAAGAATAAACAAAAACACACAGATATAACTCCAAAAACACAAAATGACAACAAAAATGCAAAAAACAAATGAAATTCTTAAGAAATCTACAAAAATACACAAAATAAAAAATATATCAATAAATTATCTATAAAGATAATTTATTGATATATATATATATATATATATATATATAGAATTGACTCAAAAAATACATTAAAAAATAAAAGAATTGATTCCAAAAAAAAAAAAAAAAACTACAAAATCAAACAGTATATAAATGACTAAAAAAAAGACAGAAGCACAAGAAAAATACATACGATTATTTTAAAAAACAAAGCAAGCAAAATTAGGGATAAAATAAACAAAACTGCAACAAAAATACAGTAAAAATGACAAAGCACATATAGGATGTCAAGAAAACACCAGAAAAATACACAAAAAACACTCCAAAAGCACACAAAATGTTTCCTGTGTTAATGCTCAGATTGATCATTATGAGCAGAAAAAGAAGAAACAGAAGAGTGATGGACCTTGTTCTGGTAGATCTCCACCTCCTCCTGTAAGAAGCTGATCTGCTGCAGCTCGTCCTTCAGGTACTGACACGTCTCCAGATGAGATTTACACACCAGCTCAGCCAGGACGTCTGGAAACACCACAGGATCGTTAGACGTAGGAGGAGGAGGAGGAGGAGGAGGAGGAGGAGGAGAAGGAGAAGGAGAAGGAGAAGGAGAAGGAGAAGGAGAAGGAGAAGAAGAAGGAGAAGGAGAAGGAGAAGGAGAAGGAGAAGGAGAGAAACTCATTAAAAACCTCAGTATGGTAATTAGCAACGCGCTAATGAGGGCCGATGGGGACAGGGACGTCTTTATTCACTGCTAACAGTTAGAAGTGAATAAAGACCTCAGCGATGTTAGGCTAACACCGCTAAGCTAATATTAGGCTAACACCGCTAACAGGGGGGACTGGGACAAAAGTTCAGCCCTATCATTTTGAGTTCAGACCATCCCACTACATTATTAGTGACACCATGTAGAAGCCGTTATTAAGTCATATTTTTGCTCAGTGAGAGAACAGACGTGTTTTCACTTGCTCCGATAACACGACCTTGGCTACAGCTGGCTACAGCTACAGCTGAACAGCCTGAAAGATTGGGCCCAAGACGAAAAGAAAATGGTTAAGAAACCGCATGGAGGCCCTCCAGAACCTAATCCGGGTTTGGAAGAGGTCAAAGAGATGATACGCGAGGGTCTACGAAACCTCAAAGACGGTCTAGATAGATAAAGTCGTTGGAAAAAACGCTGGAAAAGTCACTGGAAACTCTTCAAAGTGAAGCAAAGGTACTGAAAGAAGAGAATGAAAGAAATGCTGAAGAGATTAAACTACTGAACGCGAGGGTTGAAGAGTTGGAACAAAAGGAAAGAGAGAAAGATGTCATCATCACAGGCTTAAAAATAAAATCCAGGAGTTACGCAAGTGACGAAGAAACAAAGTCGATTGAACAACAGGTCATTGACTACTTGGAGTCGAAGGACACTGTCCTGAACCCTGACAACATCAACTCCTGCCATCTCCTGCCAAAGAAAAATAACAGAGCTGTAAAAATCACCTTCACGAAGGTGAAATTCAAGGGGGAACTATTGAAGCAAGGCAGAAAACTGAAGGAAACGAAGGTTTTTATTAATGAAAACCTGACTAAAAAAACGCAAGAATTGCATGGAAGGCACGCCAAATAAAAAAAGGAGGAAAGATTTTAAAGACGTGGACGAAAAACTGCAGGATTTATATCACACCACTGGGAGAAGAGAACGGAAACCAATATTCATCAAAACGATGGAAGACTTGGGAAAATACGAAGGATCCACCTAAACAACATTACTGATGGTAATCACAGACATGGACCCAAATCTATATAAACACTGGAAACAAAACTCAGACTGTGATTATTTCATTGACACTGAATTCAATGTGGAAACCAAGAGTTAAAAAGGTCTGTCATTTATTCATTTCAGTTGCTAGGTGGTGGGGTGATTAAGGATTACATTACTAACCTTGCTTATGAACTAAGACATAGTAATGTGTTTATACAAGAAATGGTTAAATCTAACAGTGGCAAATACAACACTGCCAATAGAACTAACAACAACCTTGAGGTAGAGACAAAACAAGCTGCAAACTTGTGTGTCCAAAAGAGACATTGCCGAGTGGTGACGTCATAGATGAAAAGGGAAAAACCTTTCGAACAACTTCGAAAAAAGATGAACTTTTCCTGAACTGGAGGAATGCTAACAACGTCTGACAGGGAACAAGGCCAACACAAACAACGATAGAAAGGAGGAGGAATAAAAAAAAAAAAAGACAACACTGACTACAGATGAGAATAAATCCTACACAAAAAAGGACTGTTCAGAACAACCTAAGAATGTTTGACCAGAGAGACATGTAAACCCATGTAAATTTTTGATGTACAAAACAGGGGACGGGACCTAGATAAGCAAACTGCTTCTCTCGTCTCCTTTTTCGGCATTTACAAAAAAAAAAAAAAAAAAACATGTAAAAAAAGGTGAATGTAACCATGTCGGAAATAAACTGAATGAATAAATAAAATAAAAATAAATAATAATAATTATTATTCCCCCAGAAAAACCTTAATAGGGGGAAACTTTTTTACCCATTTCCTTTTGTCCCATTTTCGCCTCTTTTCAAAAGGTTCTGACACTTTTTTCAGACTTTAGCTCCTTTTGCCAATAAATAGCTATTTTTTGTCCATTTTAACAAGTTCATTTTTACACTTTTATCCAATTTTTGTCCTTTCTTGTTTTTTTTGGGCCACTTTTCATCCAAATAAGCTAATTTGGTCCAATAAAAAACACTTTTTTCCTTTTTTCCCTACATTTAGCCTCTTTTTGTTCCTCAATTTTGCCTTTTTTTTGCTATTCTTTGCCACATTTTACCCATTTAAACTACCTTTTTCCACTAAATACCACCTGGTTCGTCTTTAATCCCCATTTTTTGGTCACTTTTCTCTCTTTTCTTGCCACGTTTTTGCCATTTTTGGGTCATTTTTGGCCATCTGTTACCATGTCTGCCTCCACTCGCTCTTCAAAATAAAAAAAAAAACCATAGCGGACCGGACCACCCAGTCCACCCCTGCTGCAAAAGGTCTTTAACTAAAAATAGATAAATAATCAAGCGCATTACATCAGATTAAATGTAATGCTCTGCGCCAAAACTATGGAGACAATCAAACAAAAAAATTATAAAAATATAAAATAAAAGATTTGTGAACAAAAAAATACATTTGTAATTTAAAAAAATATTTTCAAACAATACTATCATTACTATTTTATTTAAATTTTTTTAAACACTGGTTTTGTTTAGAAATAAATGAGTCCTCATGTTTACGTTTCCTGAATTTTTGATTGCGTCCAAGCTTCTAACTTGTGGGCGGGGCCTCCTCCGAATGATGTAAAAAGTCTTTATTGGTCAATTTCGAACAATGGTGTAAAAAACTTCAAACAAGCAACATTTTTTTTTTTAATCTATTATTTTTGTTTGCAAACCTTTATTTTAATTTTTCAAATCCATTTTTGTTTGATTGCATAAAAAAAAGACACAAATTTCTCGCCATACAAAACAACATTGACGGCACATTGAACATAATCCTTATGTTCCTAGTCGTTCTTTTCTGATCAAAGCTAATTTTTTAGACTTTATAAATGTAGCTATACTTAGATTTTTTAACATTTTGAATTGAATTCATTTGTGTTATTTTATTTAAAAAAGATTGGGACATTGTGACAAACCTTTTATTTTATACAGGTGCCTTTGTGAAAAATAAATTAAGTCTCTTCATTTCTACATTTCTATGTTTACTGTATCTAACAGAACTGTAACAAAATGTATTCCCAACAATAAACATGGAGGATGAAGTTAGTAACTTTTACATTAAGTACTATTTATCTGTACTACTTTTTACTTGTACTTTATTACAATTTCAATCAAGTAACAGTATTTCTATTTGAGTAGAATAAACCAGTACTCTTTAAACCTCCACCAAAAACACAAAAGAAAAATGACTGACAAAATACACAAAATGACAACATAACTACACAAAAACAATATGTACAAAATGACAAAGTAATGACACAAAAAATATAGAAAGACATCCAACATAAACACATAAAATGACAGAAAAATACACAAACAAAAAGCACACATACAAATAAAGAAAAATGGAATGAATTCAAACAAAAACAATGACTGTGTAAAGTAATTTCCTCTTTTATAAGATGATGTCATTGCGAAGTATTCACTGACCGAGTTCAGCTGCAGACGAGTCGTCATCGTCGGTGAACAGAGAGAATCCGTCAGTGGAGCCACACATCGACTCTGGTTTGATCCCATTAATGTCCAGTCCTGATTGGTCCGGAGACGCCTGAACATCCAGGTGCAAACTGGCTTCAGCTCCTCCCCCAGGATCAGCCTGAACACACATCATCATCATCATCATCATCATCATCTATAAGGGGGAATAAAGGGGAGAGGTTTTTGGGGTCCATCCATAAAGTCAGTAAAATGATGGACCATTGTTCTATTAATCTGTGATAACCACATTTATTTATTCATCTGAATAATATCCACTGTTATCCAGGAACATTTATTATTATTATTATAGTCATCTTAAAGATGGAAATCCTTGATTTAATCACAAATAAAATGGGTTCAAAATTACCAAAAATGGTGGAAAAGGTGGTGAAATGGGATTTTAAAAACCACAGAAATTGGTTAAAAGTTGCAAATTAAAGTGGATAAAAACAGACAGAGAAAGTGGTAAAAAGGGTTTAAAATGTCAATATTAGCTTAAAAGAACGAACAATTAGTTTAAACTGGTAAATAATAGACATGACAAATGGTGAATCTGGTTAAATTGAGAAAAAAATAATCATGAAAAATGGTGAAAAGAGGTTAAAAGTGACAAGTCATTGAAATGTGATGTAAAAGTGTCAGAAATGGGAGAAATGTAGCAAAAATACATTAAAAGGAGCAAAAATATGGCAAGAAAAAGTGATGAAAATAGGTTAAAATATGGTGAGTTTGATGTAGTTGCAGAAAAATGGTAAAAATAAGCAAAAATGGGCTCAAATAGTTCAAAAAATATTCTTAGTTTCTTGAAGGCATCTGGCGACTCCCTCCCAGTGTCTCACGACCCCAAGGTTGAGAACCACTGCTTTACATCACCGTAATAAAATGAAATAATGATACACACAATAATGAGAGTCACACATGTCTTTAGTAAACTAGTCAGTACTCAATGGCTCCGTCTCACACCTGAGATGACACGAATCCTCCCTCAGGTGAGCTCTGCTCCTCGTCCATGTAGCGTGGAGGGGGCGGAGACTCGGCTTGGTCCGGGCTGCCGACGTCCGTGTGTTGTGAGGGGGCGTGGCCTATCTGCTGCTGGAGGCGGTGCTTCTGGACCTCAGCGTACAGACTGTCGCGCTGCTTTTTAGACATGCGACCAAACTTTACCGCTGGAGGGGAAAAAAAATGGAAGCACACAAAAAGAGGGCGGGGTTTACCTGGTCACATGATGAACAATGTTTTGCAAATGTTGCAGAAAAAAAAAAGATGAGGAAGTGTGACCATGTGATTCTTAAAAAGCCTGTGATTGGTTAGTGAAAGAGAGTCTGAATCATCAGAATCAGCTGCCCTTACTTTTATCAGCATTTCATAAAAAAACAATAAAGTCACAGTTTAATCTCTAAAATATGAACCATTGTTTAGTGACATACTGTATGCTTTATCTGAAAGCACTTTAACTAGGGGGAAATAGAAAATGTGAAAATTTATGAAAAATATACAAAATATCCAACAAAAATACACAAAATAACAGAAAAAACAAGCAATTACTAAAAAATACACACAACAGCAAAAATACATAATATACAAAAAATTAACAATAACTCCAACAAAAACACAAAAAATTATGACGTAACTACACAAAAACAAGATGATGACAATGAAAATTAACATAAAAATACAGACATATGCTGTATCTGCAAGAAATGTAATCACAATTAGATTAGTGAAATAAATAAAACTAGATTTACAAAAAAGGAAAGAAAACAGAGAAAATGGGGGGGATAGAAAATGTCAAATTTTACCCAAAAAATATACAAAAGATCCAACAAAATTACACAAAGTGATAGAAAAATACACCAAATTATGGCATAACTACACAAAAACTACAGATAGATATACAAAATGACAACAAAAAATAACAAAAAAATACACAAAATGACTCTAAATACACAAATAATTGTTGAAACAAACAAAATTGGTACAAAAAATCCAACAAAAATACACAAAACTTCAAATAAATCAATGTTTGTGTCTTTGTTAGGGTCCCTGGTTTCACTTTCAGTCAAATGAAATATCTTAAATAATTATTAATCCTATAGTGATCATCTCACTCCGTGTGTGTGTGTGTGTGTGTGTGTGTGTGTGTGTGTGTGTGTGTGTGTGTGTGTGTGTGTGTGTGTGTGTGTGTGTGTGTGTGTGTGTGTGTGTGTGTGTGTGTGTGTGTGTGTGTGTGTGTGTGTGTGTGTCTTACCATCTCTGGACATTCCCACAGACACACACTTCTGCAGGCGACAGAACTGGCAGCGGTTTCGACTCGTTCGGTCAATCTGACAGTTTTTCTGTCGAGGACACGAGTAGGAGGCGTTGCTCTGCTGACTGCGTCTGAAGAAGCCCTGAGAGGAGGAGGAGCCAACATCACTTAGTGATTGATCACCCTAGATCAATAAATATCCACTAATCAATGGTTGGAAACATTAAGAGACACTTTTGTCATCACGTCAAACCACAAACATGTGATGGTTCACTGCAGAGAAAAGAATGACTGAGTCGATTTGTGTTGACTTTGAAGTGACAGTGAGTCGCCCTGGAAACGACACTTTCAAAATAAAAGCAAAGGGTAATAAGCAACAATGATTCAGGTGGACGTCGAATGCAGGTGTGTGTGTTTGGGAGTCGCTCAAAGTTCCACACACACACTATTACTGACAGCAGCGTCACAATAATCAACCTGTAGTCTGTGTGTCTGTAAGGGACAGCACGTGTGAGTGAGTGTGAGTGAGGCTGGACAGGCTTCAGCAGCAGTTAAACACACACTTAATAATGTAGCTAATGTTACTGTTGGAAATACTGCAACCTTTAAGAAGAACTGGTCTCTATTGCACATTGGAAACACACAAATAATACACAAAATATCTACAAACAACACAAAACTACAACAAAATGCCAAAAACAACAACAAAAATACACAAAACTGCAAGACCTTTTTTACAAACTACACAAAATGACAAAAAAGATGCAAAAATCCACAACAGAAATCCACAAAACTACAACCAAAAACTATACTAAACAACAAAAATGCCCAAAAAACAACAAGAATAAATAAAAATACCACAAAAAAAAAACAAAAAAATATGCAAAATGACAACAAATCAACAAAAAAAAAAACACACAAAATGATTCCCATCACACACAAACACACACCTTTTGTTGTGTGTAAACCTGTGGGCGGAGCAGTTTGCTCTGAGGGAGAGAGGCGGGGCTTAGAGGAGGGCGGGGCAGTTTGCGCTGCAGTAGAGAGGCGGGGTTTAGAGGAGGGCGGGGCAGTTTGCTCTGAGGTAGAGAGGCGGGGCTTATAGGAGGCACACACTTAGGGAGGAAACAGGAAGTAGAAACTCCGGAAACTAAATTTTAACACCAAACAAGCTTTAAAATAAAACACTATTCATAGAAACCTTTTTGATTCATTCTGCATCACGTATGAGGAAATATTGGTAAATATTGTCCAGCCCTGAGACACTGAAATGTACGTTTAGATGGTGAAAGGACTCATAGTTTAGAAAAGAAAAGCCACACATCCCACATCACTGTGTTGTTACCTTACAGCCCTCACAGGTGATCACGCCGTAGTGAATCCCTGATGATTTATCTCCACAGATCTTACACGGAATGACCTCGATCTGAGCTGGAGGAAGAAAAGGAGAAGCATCACAAACACTAGGAACACTTCCTGAAATGAAAATGGCCAAATCTTATTAGTTTTCTCTTTTTTTTCTTAAATGAAGCAGAAATTTCACTATGATGTGGAATATTGGAACCCTCACATGCACGTTTTGGGACAATATCACAAATTGAAATGCAATTTTTCCTGTAAACATTTGGGCAAAGAGACAGAAATATCAAATTATCATGACAAAATGTTGAAAAATGACAGACTTCACCTTCTTAGACTAAACAAAACGACAACAAGAATGTACAGAACTACAACATAAATCTACTAACTACACAAAACAACACAAAACCACAATAAAAATGCACAAAACAGCAAAAATACACAAAACAACAACAGAAATGGAAACAGCGTTATGACACAGACTAAACCCTCACCAACATGTTTCGGGACCATATCACATTTCCAGCATTAACCACGTAATCTCACGTGATTTCAGCGCCTGATTTTTGGGCGATTAAATAATAAAACAATTGTTCGCCACGTTTTTGGAAAACACAAAAAAATGAAAACGAAACAGAATATGAAAATAAAAATCAGAGGCTCATCATTTATTTCATTCATTACTGTAACTTGTAACTTGTTTTTTTTTTTTTTTTAGATATTTCTGGTTCTAAAAGCCCATTTTATTCCTATCAAACGTTTATTCTTTGCTCTTCTCCAGCGTTCCCGCCCTGCAGATGAACTCTAGCTCACACACCTCTCAACATTAACATGTTATATTATGGGATGGTGGCGCTGAGCAAAGGCTAATGAGCAGCAGTGTCTTCACCACTGTTTGAAACCAAAAACAGAACCGTTGGCTGGTCCCATGTGGATAAATTATAGATCAAAAAGCTGCTCGTAGCTCGTATCAGTCAGTGTTTGTTTGGGGATAGAAACCATCCTCCTGTACAAGGACGGGAACCACACTTCATTATCAGAAGATTCAAATCACAACGTAAACATAGACGTTTAAATCATAGACACGTGAAGACGTAGAAATATGTAGGTAGAACATTAACTTGGGAAATAAATTAGAAGAAAACAAATCCACTTTATAAACATATCGTTGCTGGTAGATTAGATTCATTCTATGGACTATCAGTCATTTAAGTCATTTCAGTTCTTTGCATCCCCCCGATAAGGTGCTATCTTACACTATGTCATTTTATTATTATGTTATTGTTATTATTAATATTTTTCTGTCAATATTTATTTTATTTGTTCCTGTAAGAAGCTCGAGTCTGGGGAGTCAAACTAATTTTAGTTCAAGAGTCAAATACAGAGAAGTTTGATCTCAAGTGGGCCCCTGTACGTATACACAGGGCCGGCCTTCCTGACAGGCAACACAGGCGGCTGCCAAATTACACCCCCCACCCCCACCAATTTTTTATTTTATTTTATTTTTAAAATAATTCAAAAATGTATAATAGATGTGAAACACACCCTTCACAATCACTGGATATGTCTTCTCTTGACTGAATAATAATATTAAAAACTATATCTGCTAATCTTCTGCCCATATTTATATCTATTTTTATTTTTATTCTTATTCTATTCTATATAATGTTATTGTGTTGTTCGCACATTGTGTTCTTTGGTTTTAAGATTTGTGTTAATGACTAGTAAAACCAAACAAAGTAAAAATGTCCTTGTACAGAAACTTTTATATCCTTTTTTAACTTTTGATTGCACTGTTTTAAAAGTCCACTCTTGTCTAGAGCCCTGAATGACCTAAAGCCGGCCCTGCGTATACATAAATAACTGCTGCTAAATATGTAAGAACCGACAATATCCAAACAATAAGTGACAGATATCAGTCCTAACAGGATCATCACTTTAAATTTCCTAGATTTTGTGACTTTAAGGGAAATATTGTTATATTATTTAGTTGATTCTGTAAGAATTTTGAGTTTTTTTCAACAGTTTAACATTAAAAATAACTGCAATCGTGTGATATAAGCATTTACATAATGATTCATGTTTTCTGTCATTTTTACTTTCTCCTGTGGGCTGAACTGAATACTCCAAAGGGCCAAATTTAACCCCCAGACCATGAGTTTAATACATGTGGTATTGTATAATGAATCCTGGTTAGTTTGCAGTGAATAATGACAGTTGATGAATTCCCATCCAAAAGTCCTTCTATCCTCAGGGTTTGTACTTCTGTGATCTACTCGCTAACTTCAGCCACCAGAGCGTGTCAGCGCGCTGTTTAAGAGAGAGTAAAGGACCCTTAGGAGAGCTCTTCTTCTCTGCTTCATTGTCTACTACCAAACCTCAGAGTTGGAACTGTCACCCCCTTTTTTCGGGTCACAACTGTTTTTTATCCTCTTTCTTTAAATAATAGGTTTAGATTGATATCTTTAACTTTTCCTGATTATTCAGAGCAACAAAAAGCAGCACAAGTTTTGACCAAAAATATAGCTGTTAAATGATCTAAAAAGTAGGCTGAATGCTACACTCTAACAGAAAACAATGGCCATATTCTACCACAGGAAATATATATTAAAAATATATAAATAAATTCCTGTGATTGATCACGTGAGACGTAGGTTTTAAAAGTTAAAGATAAAAACAACAGATTTCAGTCATAAAGTATTGCAAACGTACATGTGTGCGTCTTCTTCACCCCTTTGGATGAACCTGAAAGACAAAGCAGAGGGAAAACCAACTTCACTCACCCACTATCATTATCTATAATCATCATCATCAATTTGTTGATCACTTCTGATCACTTTGACTTTCAAACAAATCCAAAATTGTATCAAACTTTTGACTGAAATAAACGAGAAGTGAATCTATTAATGTTACAGATGTATAATGAATAGATCTGTTCCTGTCAAAGTCAAATGAATAAATGGACAAAAATTAAGAAAATCCTCCATGAAGGCACGTTAACATGCAGTAGTTTAACTGGATATATATAAAAAAGAAACCAGTCCCACATGTTTGGGTTAGCTTAGCATGTAGCGGCACTGGCTGAGCAGGGTCAGAGGGTGACAAGGTTCTTTAATTTAAATAGTGTGTGGTTCCTTTGGTTGACCTGACCTTGATCCCTGACTCGGTGCAGGTGGACCAATCAGAGATGCTGTTGTTGTTATGTAAGGTGTGTGTTATCTCAGTGTGCGCACACTGCGCACACACTCCTGCTCTGTGTCTCAAAACTTGTTTCCAGATGTTAACATCATGTCAGAGCTGCTGCTTCACATCTGTCCTCCAGCAGCCTGTGGATGTGAGGCCATCTCTGACAGCTCCGTGTGTGTGTGTGTGTGTGTGTGAGTCACGCTCTGTACACACACACACACACACTTTAACACACACGCGTCTCATCCACTCAGGCAGGTTATTGTTGAGCTCTATCACACAGAGACAGAGACACATCATGCATGAAAGAAAGACTTTATTACACATTATTTAATATAAATATTGTGTTTTGACAGATTAAAGCTCACTAATGTTATGTTGTTGGGCGTTAAAATATATATTTTCATCCTATTCTCTGTTTTCCCAACAATGAAAGGAGATTCAATGAACAATGAAATGTGTCCTGAAGATGAAAAATAGTCCCACGGTGGTGGTTTGTCCTCAGACGTTTCTAATAAACACACACTGACCTTAACGGCTCATTAAAAGCTCTAGTCCTGATGGATCAGACTGACCCGTCATCATCATGAGGAGCTCACTCACTGTGAAGGAGAGGACTAGAAGGTAAAAGCAGGACAAACGCCATGGAAATACACTCTGGGTTCAGAAGCAATTTATGTTACAGAAGGATTGTTGAAAATAAATTAAATCAAGTTGCAGATCTTTATTAGTATAAATAATGCTGTCATCTGCATAAAGACAATAACAATGTCATACTTGTCATACTAAAAAATGTGTATATTTTTGTGTCAGTTTTGTATTTTTTGGGGGTATTTTTGCTGTTGTTCTGTGCCTGTCTATTCACAGTGTGAGAAAATTTATAAACACTGTTCCATATTCTAATGTGCATTTCACATCAATTACAATTGAAATATGCTCAAAGTTGATTGTGGATTTTTGACTAAATGAAAGCAAAAAATTAAAAATTAAAAATGACATACTGCAGCTTTAAATGAGCAACATTTTATGAGCAGTATCATAAAACCGACGGTAGAAATCATGTGGGAGGCCAGCTGAAATAAATCCTAAACAGTCCTATATTCTCTGTGTGTGTGGAGACAAGCCTCAGACTAATACAGAGCATTAAGATTAAAGGGAATGTCTATCTACATTTGGTTCCTGAAGTGCATGTCGACTCGAGAGTAGTTTGAGTAGTTGTAGAAATCTAAAGTAAACTTGTTCTGTGGTTGGTCGTCTTCAGGAAGCTCCGCCCACTCCTGGGCCTCAGACAGCGTCTCCACATCCTGCAGCGACGACTAGAAACGAGCACAGCTAATAATATTAGATTGTTTTGTCCTAGATTCCAACAAGAAGCTTCAGTTTCCCTCTTACAGTAATCACACCTGTGAAATATGAAGCGTGCGCTGGTCGGCGAGCGGCCAGGATAAATATTTGGAGTCGTCAAAGGAGCAAAAATATGGCAAAAGTAGGTTAAATATGGCAAGTCGCAGAAAAAGGGTAAAAATATGCACAACTGTTAAAAATAATTTTCATTTTATACATGATGATGTATGAGTGGGAGGAGCCTAGTTAGAAACTCTTTAAAAGTATCTAAACTGATCGTAGCAGGTTTGGAAATAATCAAACAGCGGCTCTTATTTAAAGACGTAAAAACACGCCCAGCTGACAGCAGAGATAAAGAACATCTTCCTAAGTCGCTCTCAGTGGAAACTGCGGCTCCTTATTCTCGTTAATTGTTCTGAGCAAACGCTTCTCCTACCAATTATAACGCATTAGCAGCGGCCGCCAAAGTCATTTCCCGCCGCTCATCAGGGAGCTCGAAAGCAGAAAAAGAAGAGGAAGAAAAGCTGCTGCTGTCAGACGCCCACAGCCTTAAAGGAGAGGATTGGAGATGACGATGATAAGATGAGATTTAAGGATTAGACGCAGAGATGTGGCTGAACTTTCAGTGACTCGTTTAAAAATGACAGGAGGAAGTCGGTTCACTTTGAACAGACATGGACAGGAAGTCACAAAATAACGTGACCTAATGACCAGCTGAGGACGTTTCCACGGAGACGCCAAATAAAGAGCAGTGAGACTCAAATCTCAAAAATAAAGATATGATGATATCACTCAGAGCAAAATGGAACAACAAAGAGTTAACGCTGCAGTAGACGATTATTTCTGATCAGATAAAGGTCAATCCAGCAGCAATTTACACCTTTTGTCTATTTTTTTAGGGAAAATTATCTCCAATTTATTAATCAGCTTTAATGCAAAAAAATACAAACTCATCATAACAAAAAAATTTAACAATCACGCACACTGAAAAACAAGGAAAGCTGTTTTAAAACTTTAAGTGTTATTTTTTCCCAAAACCTACACATGACGTAATCCCACGTCATAATATAGATAATAGTTTCTAGGCTTTACACCGATCGGATCGGCCAGTATTTAGCAGAAATAATGTCTGTAATGTATTCATTTGTCGATCCGATCAATGACAACATTGTTGTGATGAAACTTTCTGTAGATGCTCCCATTGTATTGTTTTATCAACAACGAAGAGTTGTTTGCTCTACGTGACACAGCTTTATTTCACTCACATTTGTGCACAAAGGTTCAAACCTATGAGCGAGCGGCAAAAATGTCTCTGGTTGGAGCGAAGCGGCTGAGCGCCGGACGTCTTCCCCCGTTTACTGGCTCTGAAAGCGGGGGCAGCGTCTGCTGTTAGCGAGTTTGTTTTTTATGTGTACGCGTTTGTTTTGTTTATGGCAGTGGCTTGTACGGTTGCTGTATCAATATAACGACATTCTATCCGTACGCACTGCCCCTCATTGGCCAGTTTAGGTCACGTGATTGAGACTAAACCTAACCTAAACCCTAAGACGCTTACGTACGTGTACTTTGGTAAACGTACCAATAGCACCAGGGGTTGTCCGTATTATTAAAAGCGAGGAGCGATGTGCTCCCATTTACTTTCGCTTTCATACCGGAGACTGGCAGACACAGAAGCCCCCTATACATTTTGCTGTATATTTAGATTGTTTAGAAGCACAGAAAAGTTCAAATGAATCTCTTCAGGTGCTCCGTAGATATCTTTATATTCTGTTTTGGTCATATTTTTCAATCTGTTTTGATTTTTCTATTCTCTATTATGTTTTTTGAACAATAACGTCACAGTATTTGCAGCAGAACTGCCAAATTAGTTCATCAACTCCAGGTCCAACACTTCGAGCAATCCGCCATTTTTATTTCTGGCTTTTATTTTGTAGTCCAAGCTCCAGGATGCAGAAGTTACGAGAGGATAAGTCAAAATGTTGGGTTGTTGGATGTAGTAACCCACACGCTTCATTACACCGTCTCCCAGCATCAGAACCTTTTCAAAGTGTCTGGTTGAGTTTTATTTTTTATAGAAATGTACCACATCTGTGGATAAGGTCATTATTGTGTGTGTGAAGCACTTCAATGATGACTGCTTCATCAACCTCCACCAGTATAAAGAAGGATTTACAGAAAGACTTTGTCTGATTGAGGGTTCAATTCCTTCTATCTTTGGAGACGATGAACAGAGCACTTCGGTAAGCTGTAAATAACGCTAAAAAGTGTGATGATAAGACGTCCTTGTCATTGTGTTGTTAGCATTAGCAGTTGCACCGTCTTCATATGTTAGCGCTGTGTGCTCGTTTTAGATCCTTGATGATATGGCCTACGTGATTTAATTTAAGTCTAAAGTTTTCATTAGTCATTTCATTTTGCCGATTTGTCTCCGAACAGACTGTATTAAAATGCATTTTGTGACGTTAGCTTGGCGCTAGCGTTAGCTCGGTGCTTGTGTTAGCTCACTTGTTAGGGTTCTGCAGGTTCATCATCTTCATTTTCATCTCGCTCCACTGGGTCAGACTCTGACTGGAATATGTAAGGCTGGATGGACAAGTCTAACGTTGTTGACATTTTGTAAATAACCTCTGAATAAATAGTTTCTGCGCCGCTACATAATCGTATCTCTTCTATCAAACTACAAAAATGGCCGAGCAGGGTGGAGTTGAACCTGGAGAGGGGGCGGGGTATGGAGTGTCTCATTTGCATTTAAAGAGAAAGCACCAAAACGAGTTGCTCTTAGAAGCACATCAGAAAAGACCCAAGCAGTGCAGTTCTGCTTTAAATAGACCACAACTGTATGATTTATATGTAAAAAGGAAGGATTTAAAACCATGATATGTCTCCTTTAAAGAAAATATATATATTAATAATTCTTTTTAGTTGAACACATTTTATTTGCTAAATAAAACAAACTACCATCACTTCAGACATCTACAAAGAATAAAGCTTGGCTAATGTACGCACAAGCTAGCTACTCTGCCCCGCCCCTTGTCACTCCCCAATCCTTTCACGGGCCTGATCTTTTCAGACCCTTCCAACGCATGCACGAAGCGCGTTTCCATCCAGTCGGCCTATTTTACTGCAGTTTGTGTACTATTTAAAAACAATGCTGTTTAAAATGATGATAAAGATCTGGAGCTAAGACGTGTTTAGCTTTGAGCAAAAGTGAACATACTTGATTTTAGTGTTTGAAGGATTTTATTTATACTTAAAGAATTTAATTGACATTGTTTTGTACAAAGAATAAATAACTTTTTGGTTGACAAATAATCGTTTGAATAATCGTGATTTCAATTATGACTAAAATAATAATGGCCATTATTTTTTCCTATAATTGAGCATCCCAAGTAGAAACTCACACAGACACAACGAAGACAAACAAAGCATCGAAAAACAAAACGACAGGACAAACAGGCCTCAGATTGATGGAGTCTGAGTGGCTTCAGACCTCATCATGTGTTTATTTTAAACCTGCATCGTGTGTGTGTGTGTGTGTGTGTGTGTGTGTGTGTATTTCATTATGTAACATGAACATCTGCTGGGAACCTAAATAGTGTTGGACCAAGTTGTCAGTGTGTAAAAATATCCCCAAATTATGAATAATTTAGAGCAAAAACAGTTTTCTATCATCACTCAGTGCTTCAGCCAACACAATAATCTCTCTGTCAGTGGAGTTTGCAGTGGAGTACTGATCCTCACTATTCCCATATTCACGCTCACGTTTTCCTAACACTAAGCAGCTCCAGATGTGTGTTTCCCTTCCTATTATTTCTCCTCTCCTTGTTTTTCAACCTTCAAACTCTCCAGGCTTCCACGGTGCGTCTCTACGTCTCTTTGTGTGATAAACTGGGGAAATGAGTGAACGGAGCTGCTGCTGGCAGCAGCCATCGTTTCAATTTTCAGGGGGGGCGTCAGGCAGAGTTTAAGAGCTCTAAACTGCTAGACTTACGATAAGTTAATCCTTTTATCCCAATCCCTGCCGCGGGGCGACCCAAAAGTGGGAGCAGCAAGAATGGAAACCAGTAAAAGAGGAGGGAAGGGTGAGGGAAATGATGAAGAGGAAGGAGATGCTTTTATTGTGAAGGTGAATGTGGAGAGTTGCGATCGCCTCCGTCACGTTTTCAGTTTATGTTCTCGACTCATTCTCATAAATTTTCCAGAAAACGATGACTTTGGAAGAATATTTCCGGCTTTATCACCATTTATATTTGACCCTTTTTCTACAGCTACACCTACTACAATTACTACTTAGTATCTCATAATTATGAGGTACCAAGTCATACTTATCAGATACTAATTCATAATCTCATAATTATGAGATAGTGGTGATAGTGATTTGGTCTTTCAAAAAACTAGGAATAGCAAAATACAAATAATAAAATTCTTAAGTCATAATCATGACTTAGTATCTCATAATTATTAGACAGCATGTGGTAATTATGACTTATTATCTCATAATTATAAGAAATTTGTGATAGTGATTTGGTCTAAAAAACGTATAATCATTCATCAGATACTAAGTCATAATTAGGGCTGAGTATTGGCAAGGATGTTGCAATACGATACGTATCGCGATATGTGCGATATGATATTATCACGATATATATTGCGATATTCTACCCAGTTTATATCAAAACTAAATGTAGAGATGAAAAATCAAGTTGCTGTATATGTTTATCAGAAGATAGTGATCATTCAGACAAATTGAGTCAAAACATCCTATTTATTATTTATTATTAGTGTTTTTGCACATTTTCACTGAAAAAAAGAAAATACAGTGTTACACTGTCATCATAAAATAAAGCGCAACAAGTTTCTTTTCACTGAAACTACTGTGTAGAAGTCTCAAAGTAACCATGACAACATAATGACGGCATTGTAACAACTGTAAGTGAGAATATTAAGGAAAAATCATCCTGAGTTACTGATAATGCACAAAAATAAAAAATGAATTATATGAAAATAAAATGTCTGTACATACATAAAGCATAAAATCATGTGCATCAAATAACCATTGCAACACATTGAAACCATTGTAATGTGTGATTAAATATCAACAAAAAAAACACATTTTTTAATAAAAAAAATAGATTTAAAATCGGCACCAAAAAAATCGCGATATATATCGCGAAATAATTTCTTTTTCACACCCCTAGTCATAATTATGAGATACTAAGTGATATGTATGAGATTGTGGTGATAATGACTTAGTATCTCATATTTATGAGATATAAAACCTTATATTTATGACTTAAGAATTTGTTTTTATTATTAATATTTTATTTCCTTAAAGAAGAGTTGAGTGTATAATTTATTAAAGTTTGATTCTATTTTCTTCTTTGGTGATTTTATTGTTCCGTTACTTCAGTCTTCTTCGTTGATTTTTTTTTTACCTCCTTCATCTCTACTCATCATTGTGAATTTTTACATTTTTGTGACAATAGTTTATACTTTGTCTTTACAGTAAATCTGCATGATTTTATTTGTAGAAAAAGGTGAAAAATAAAGCGTATTCATCTTTCCCTCTTTCACTGTAAAAATGTAACTTTGTGTTCCTGAGTGGATCTAAAGAAGTGCACAGCTCTCAGATCTCATCGTCTACAAACCAAAAATAAACGGTGGAGTCGTGTGCGACGGCCTCTCACTCATCCAATGAGAACGCTCCACTCTCACCTGAGCAGCAGAGGACGAATAAATCAGTGAGACGTCTCCAGACGCTGTGCAGCTAAAAACAGGAGAGTAGAGAACATGTCCAGGACACACACACACACACACACACACACACGCACACGCACACGCACACGCACACGCACACGCACACGCACACACAGCTAGCATCCATGCTAACAAAGAACCAACAGCAAAAGGACAACTTGTGTAATTGATTCTATTCCCACTAGTAACAATGTTAATTGTTGATATCTACAATTGCTCGTACATTTCAGATATCATAAATTGAATTGTAGATATTTGAAATTCAATTCAGTCAGAACTGAATTTTTGATTTGTCAGTTTGGGATTGAAAATGTGATTTCAGACATCTAAAATATAAATGTAACTAGTGAAAATTAAATTCTTAATAGTAACTTTATTTTAGATATCAACAATTAATTTAATAACTAGTCAGAATATAATTATAGATATCAATAAATAGACTTCCCACTAGTGAAAATAGCATATCTACCTATAAAAGCAAGGATGGTCTGTGTGCGTGTGCTTGTGTGTGGAGCAAATATCTCCCCGACGTGGTGCGAGTTCGACCTGAAACTCGGTAAACGGGTTCCAAACACTCCGAGTGTGTGCATCTGTTATTTTGGAGTAATTTGGTCATTTTAAAATGTTTATTTTAATTTTATTTCACTTCTGGACGGCCCTGAAATGAAACCTATTCAACTTTTGACCTCAGGGTGTGAGGGGGCGCTAGCGCGCCATCTATATCTATTTCACTACACAGCTCTTCACGCGAGCAAGAGTGACGCGTGCGGCCACTCCTCCTCCACTTCCTCCTGTGCCATGCTATCGTTAGCGTCTCAAACACTGGAGCTCTCTGAATAGATCATTTGAAACCATCAGCCACTGGTGAGTCTTTTACAGACACGTTTCCCATCATTTAAACCATATAACTGTTGTTCAATAACGCTCTGTTTCACTATTGTTGGTATTAACCTCAATCCGTTCAATACTCTATCTGGAAAACTGCAGATTCTTTGTGGTGCCGAGCATGGAAGTTAAGCTCTGACCACTCGGTTCAAACATGTAAGGATGGATGGTCTAACGTTGTTGACATTTTGTAAATAACGTGTGAATAAAAAGTTTATGCACCGCTACATAGTCATATCTCTTCTATCAAACTACAAAAATGGCCGAACAGGGTGGAGTTGAACCGAGTGTCACCTGAAGAGGGGGCGGGGTATGGAGTGTCTCATTTGCATTTAAAGAGACAGCACCAAATGAGTTGCTCTCAGAAGCACATCAGAAAAGGGGTAGAAAAGGGGTGGAGCTATAATAATTCAGACCCAAGCATTGCAGTTCTGCTTTATATAGACCACAACAGTATGATTTATATGTAAAAAGGAAGGATTTAAAAGCATATGTCTCCTTTAATATACTTACTCATGTAGTTTGGAGCTTTACATTTTGTTTTGAACAGTTTTGTTGTTTTTCTGATTGGCGCTACAATGTCTATGGAGTTTGGTTATCAGCGTCTCAAACATTTCACGGAACACACACACACGGTATTTATTTATTTATAATAAAAATATACTAAATGACTAAAATAAAACACAAAAAATGCATAAAAAGACATCTGAAAGAATAAAAAATACACATGACTCCAAAAAAAAAAAACATTACAGAAAAATACAATGCGGGTGCACAAAGGAGATGGATGTAGACGCGCGCGCACACACGCGCGCACGCACGCACACACTCATTTGGACATAATTAACTCTACTGAAGCTCCCACGTGAATGCATACTTCCGACGGGCACCGTACTAGTCAGATTAAATGCAATAAACAGTGTTTGTAAGATGCAGAACTGCGTGTAAACAGTAAAGAGGTATGAACAAATCGATTTGGTGATGTATCGCGATATTTCACTGCACAATTATTGTATCGATCCAAAAAAAGTGTCAAACTTCATTTTTTTTATCATGTTTTTAAACAAAAAAACATTTAATTACGCTAACGAGGTTGTACTTGTGTATTTGTGTGTGATTTTTGTTGTACTTTTGTGTTTTTCGTGGTCTTTTCAGATATTTTTGTCGTGGTACATTTCTAATTCTTGGGTTGATTTATTTTAATAATTTTTTTTGTATAATTCTTTTTGAAAGCTTTATTTTGCTGTAAACAGTTCACTTGTTTAAAAGTAGTGTTTTTTCCCCAAACATGATGAATAATGGTGATTACAATATTGATCAAAATAATCGTGATTATTGTTTTGGCCATAATCGTGCGGCTCTAGTCTGAAGAACGTCGCTGTGCGCTGAACGCTAAGAACCCGTTCTTTCCTCTAATCACCTCCAGTCACATAAAACTGCTGCTGAAGTCTGTCCAGGCTCCTCCCACAAACAAGCTATGCTACACAACTCACTCACACGTGCTGTCCCTCAGAGAGACACAGACTACCTTTAATTTATCTCTTTTTCCTACTTTAAATGTCTTTTCAACTTTCTGAGACACAGAAACATGACAGAGTGAAGTTGTGTTTGTATTCTGCAGATGCAGGACTCTCGTTTATTCACCTGAAAGTCACCTTATGACTTAGTATCACCCGTTAGCAGCTGTGACATCAAACCGTATGTGCTGTGCTCGGTCATTAAACAGGATGAAGTATATATACTGCCCACAGGTCCCAGATGTGTGAAACCAGCCCATGGGCGTCTCTCATCCATCAGGAGAACCAGGAGAGGAAAAAAAATCAATGTTTAAAGGACGAAGAAGAAAAGCTGAGCGAGAAACTGTAACAACCGACAAACTCCTGAACATCCTCTAAAAAGTCTTTTTCTAACTTTACGGGTTCAACAAAGGACAGAATAAAAGCATGTGTTCATATTTTCATATTTTCACATCTCCCATCATGGACTGTCTACAGGAAACTTCATTAGCAGCATCATTTGTTCACCATCTTCATCTTCTCTGACTCTTCATCAAACACGTGAAACCACAGATGTTTGTCACACAATGACTCTGATCATTATTCATGTCAGAATAATCTGAGCATTAACGCTACAAAGTGTTTACGTGTTTGTGTCATTTTGTTGGGGTTTTTTTTCGTCAATTTGTGTATTTTTGTGCATTATTGTATTCATTCTGTGTGTTTCGGGAGGAAATTTGTATTTTTGTTGTGATTTTGTGCATTTCCATAGATTTATTTGTCCTTGTTGTGTATTTCTGGACTCATTTGGTGTATTTTCGTTGTTGTTTTGCATATTTTCATTGTTCTTTTGTGTGGATGAGGCTATTAAAAATCTTTGAAGTCATTTAGTGTATTTTATTAAGGTCACCGTTTTTAATTATTGTTTAGCATATGTTTGTTGATGATTTGTACATTTTTGGGGTCATTCTGTGTATTTGTTGGAGGCCTTTTCTGTATTTTTTTCTTAAGTATTTTTGCCGTTTTGCATATTTTTATGTATATTTGTATTTGAGTTGTGTGTTTTTGTCTATGTGTTCCTGTAGTTTAGTGTATTTTTGTCATATTTTGTGTATTTTTAAAATCATTTTGTCTATTTTTTGTCGATTTGCATATTTTCATTGTCATTTTATGTTTTCTGGGTTTTGCAAATCTTTATAGTCGCTTTATGCATTTTTGGGGTTGTTTTGTGTAATAAATTACTGATTTGCCTAGTTGTTGTCATTTTGTGTATTTGTTGGAGGACTTGTGTATGTTTTTCTTTTCTTTTTTTATTTAGTTTTCTAAATAATTTGATGTGTTTTTGGAGTTATGTTGTGTCTTTTAGGATTTAATTTGTGTATTTGATGAGCTGTTTTGTGTATTATTGTTCTTTTGTTGTGTTTCATGTTCTAAAAAGATAAACGTCTAAGTTTTTCCATTTGTATGATTACAAATAAGACAAAGGTACATTTTTTTATGTATTAAACTAATCTGTTTGCAGCTATTCACACCCATGTATTCAGTTGTCATCGTTTATAAAACTTAAACGTGCTGGTGTACGTGCGCCGTTCACTTGGCAAACCAACGTTACATCAACGTTTCATCAGCCTGACTTCACAGAAACATCTTGTGAAGATGAAAATATCAAAGGACAAAGTCTTTCTGTTTGATATCAACAGGACAATGTAGGATTTAAAGTCTTAAATGTTTATGTAGAAACACAGAGGAGGAGAAATAAAATAAAAAAATGTATTCATTTAAAACACGGCTGGGCCCGCGGAACATCCCCGCGCTGATTAGCCCATACCACGTTCCTGAGATTTCAGTGAAATGATTCGGTTCCACCAAGTAAAACAAATTAAATTGTGCGACCTTTGGAACGACATATCACACAACTATGTTCCGATATATTTAGTAATTACCAAAAAAGGGGGTGGGCCCCTGTCCCCCTGCTTTCAAAAAGGTCTCCGAGAGGCTCTAGACATTCATTTATAGAATATTCAATTACAGCCCGATTTAACGAGCATTAATGGAGGAGTAGTCATTTGATAAATGGGGCCCCTGGCGCCTCCGTGGCACATACTGAGTAATGGGCCCCGTTCATATATTGGTATGTGTCAATGATTTGGTACCACACAATATTTGACTCACAAATAAATAAGAAAACGTCTTTAAATTGCCTAAAAAAGGGGGGCGGGCCCCGGGCCCATGATCAAATTGTGCGAAGCATAATAATCTACGTTGAATTACCTTAAAAACGATATATCACACGACTATGTTTCCCATAAATTTGGAATTTACCGGAAATGGGGGGTGGGCTACTATTGTTTTTATTTAAAATATTATTGTGTTTTTTTTTTGTGGTTGAATGAGAAGCAAAACAGACACAAATGTAAAATCTCAATACAAATACTCGCAATACAAATTTCACCCCCTGAAATTAAACCGTAGCACAGAAATATGAAGAAAAAGAAGAAGGTTTACATTACTTTTAATTACTTAATTCATTACTTTTCATTCATTCCAGAAACGCTGCCCGTCTTTGTTCACTGGTTCTTCCACAGTTTCCTACAATAGATTAAAACCCATAACAGACGCACAGAACACACAAATATAAACTATATCCTAAAAATAAAAGGAGAATAAAAAACTGTTGTTGTTGTTGTTTAGAGCAGTGGTTCCTAAGCTTTTTTGTCCAGTGTACCCCCTTTGCATTCCTGTCAAATCATGTGTACCACCTTTATATCACCCTCTATATATTTTCATATGCCTTTTCATTTGTTGAACAGCGACTTCTCCTAAACCCCAAACCATGTCTCAAACATTGCTTCTCTGAGGCTTAATCTACAAATTCATAAGAATGAGAAGAATTTAAAGTGGATTTATTTAAAAAACTACCAATGCAACTTTAATGTGATTACTTCAATAGTAAGTTAATATGGTCTGCTATGTAAAATGTAGCTAATTATTGTCTCCTATTGTCAGAAGTGTGATAAAATTGCCCCTACATCATAAAATAATCCTGTTTCAATAAATTACAAGAAAATATAGTTTTTTATTGAGCAATAGTGTTAGTTTGTGATGAATTTGTACAAAAAATGGCCTAAAAAGGAACTAGGAACATTTCCTGATTATTTTTTAATTAAATGTTAAATCTTTCCGAGTACCCCCTGCAATGTGCTCCTGTACCCCTGTTTGGGAACCACTGGTGTAGACTAATCCCTGACACACACCACACTGTAACAATGATAAACTACAGCCAAATATAGTTGTTTGCTTGAAAAATAAAGAAGAAGAATGGAGCATTGTTATCAGGATGTTAATAAAAGACATTAATGAGCTGCTAATTTACAAAGGACAAGTAAAAAGGTTGAACTGATCCTTTTGTCTTTCATTCCTCCTCTTCTTCATCATCATCATCATCATCAGTGCCAGACACTCGTCGCCAATCCCACAAAACAAAGCCAACCTTTTCATCTTCTAATCCAGCACCATTACACATTTCCCTCCTGCTCCTCGTCACAGAGCATCTGAGGCGAGCGAGTGGAGATAAAACAATGAGACTGTGGAGCAGTCGGCACCAGAACAAAGACACCAGGGCTTTGTATGCAAATGTAGACGCAGAAGAAGAAGAAGAACAGCTGCACTCGACTTCAAAGGTAGAAGCTAACAAAGCTGGAACAGGCGGAGGGTTAAAAACTGTTCAGGTGAAACATCAGTGAAACGTCCTCAGAGTGTCAGAGAACATCAAACCAGCAGAAGAACAAAGAACTTAACCCTAGAACACATTTAACATCCTGTAGTAGATCAGTGGTTCTCAACCTGTTTAGCAAACGACCCCCAAAATAAAGGTCCCAGAGTGCAGGGACCCTCCAAAATAAAGGTTCCAGAGAGCAGGGACCCCCACTGTAGCTGAAGGTGGTTGAACACAGACATGAACATTGAAGAACAGTCATGTGGAGACAGGACCATCTATAAGGGGGAATAAAGGAGAGATTTTTGGGGTCCATCCATAAAGTCAGTAAAATGATGGTTTATTGTTCTATGAATCTGTGATAACCACATTTATTTATTCATCTGAATAATATCCACTGTTATCCAGGAACGTTTATTATTATTATTATAGTCATCTTAAAGATGGAAATCCTGGTTTTAATCACTAATAAAATGGTTCAAAGTGACCAAAAATTATGGAAACGGTGGTGAAAATATGGGAAATTATCTATTATTTATACGTCTGTGACAAAATACAGGTACAGATCTATACTTTGTAAGAAATGAAGTCTATATTTTTCAGGGAATTCATTAAGAAATTAAACTTTTAAAGATGTTTTTTTTCTCCTCATCACCTTCTGTTACTGTTATAATTACTGATGATAATTACCCAGAATTCCTCAGTGTTCTAATCCAGCTGTTAATGAGCGCATCCAATGGCTCCTCTGAGTAAAACAGCCTGTCGTCGCCTCATTGGTTTGTCATGATGACCAATGAGAGCAATCACAGGAAGTCATTACTTCCTGTTCCAACTCTTAAAGAGACACAGCTGCTAAACCTGGTTTAGTTCTTTAGTTAATTCTGTCAGAGCGTTCACCAAAAACACTGTCGTGCACCAGAATGTTCAGGTCAAACCACTCACTCCTTCCACCATTATTACCACACTTGTCTCCAGACTGGCTGAACTGATTACACAGCACAATATGCACAACTATAACATCACATTTCACTCTCACCTTAAAACAGTCGACTCTTCCCCACCCTTTCCATTTCCTACCCTAACTCCCTCTTCCCTGTTCCCTTCCCCCCCATCTACACGGCCCTCTCTAATTATATCCTCCCTTTAATAAAGTGTTTCTTACCCTTCCTTAGGGAGGGCCGGTGATGGTCACAATTATGCAATAAAATATGCAATAGTAAAACATGCATTGCTGTCTTAACAAGTTCAGATGAACTATGGCTGGGCCCGCGGAACGTCTCCTCGCCGAGTAGCACGTAACACATTACAGAGGATTCAGTCAAATGACTCGGTTCCACCGAGTAAAACAAATCAAAATGTGCGACGTAAATTCGTAATCTACATTGAATTACCTTTGAAACGATATATCACACGACTATGTTCCCATAAATATGGAAATTACCAGAAATGGGGGTGTGCCCCCGGGCCGCATTTAAAAAAAGGGCTCCCATCGTCTCATCATATTCATTCATAGAGTATTCATACTAAACTGCATTCCGATCAAAGAAGAACTAACAGAGGAGAAGTCATTTCAAAAATCGGGCTCCCAGCATTGACGCGTACACATCCATAGCTGTTCACGACTAACACAGGAGCAGTGATTTTAACTCGTGTACACAACCACAAGAACAACAAGCCAGGGCGTTTTGAGTCCGTTAGCTCACCCTAAAAAGATTGCACAACATACAAGTACATCTCAAAAAATTAGAATATCATGAAAATATTCAATATTTTTCACTCATTTCAGAAAGTCAAACCCACATATGATATAAAATCATGACAGAGTGAAATATTTCAAGCCTTCATTTCTAGAAATGTTGATGATTTATGGCTTACAGATATCAAAAAAACAAAATTCAGTGTCTCGGAAAATTTGAATATTACATAAGATCAATAAAAAAAGGATATTTTAAACAAAAATGTAAGGCTATTGAAATGTATGTTTATTTCTACGCACTCAATACTTGGTTGGGCCTCCTTTAGCAAGAATGACTGCATCAATGTGGCGTGGCATGGAGGTCAGGTGATCAACCTGTGGCAGCTTCAGGTCATCTGTATTGTTGGGTCAGGTGTCTCTCACCTACCTCTGGACAATAGCCATAGATTCTCTATGTGGTGCAGGTCAATCAAGCCCAGTAGCTCCATGGTCATTGAACCAGCTTTTGGTACTTTTGGCAGTGCGGGCAGGTGCCAAGTCCGGCTAAAAATTCAAATCAGCATCTCCTTAAAGCTTGTCAGCAGAAGGAAACGTGAAGTGCTCTAAAATGTCCTGGTAGATGCTGCGTTGACTGTGGACTTCAGAAAACACAGAGGACCGACTGTTGCTCAGTGGTCCAAAGTCCTTTTTTCAGATGAAGGTAAGTTTTTCATATCATTTGGAAATCAAGGTCCGGAGGAGTCTGGAGGAAGAGTGGAGAGGCTCAGAATCTACGTTGCTTGAAGTCCACTATCATTTAGATGCAGCCCTAATCCACAGATCTTCTGTAGCTCTGATGAGATGTTGTTCAAACACTGAGCAGATGAAGCTGAATAAAGCTGACTCATGTTTGCACGGAGCGATGCAGCGCTTAATGAGAAACAGACGGAGCTTTACAGACACTTTAAGGTTAAACGGGCACTGGAGGCTCTGATTTTGGACTCAGTGATGATTTAAGTAGTTTTTTGACCGTTTCGACGGTTTGCAGTGGCTACGATGGGAGGGGGAAGGGGGGTGCACCTAATAAGCGGTTCCTGAAACATTTCCCCACAGTGACAGCGTTTCAACCCGATTCTGTCCATTTCCGCGTTCAACGGTAGATTCCGTTTTCATTGGTCAATTTCGTGATTCCGTTAACGTGGATTTTATAGGGCCCTAGCGTAGTTGTTGTTAGCGCACACAACTCGACTCACTGCAGCACATACAAGCTTGTGTCCTGTAATCATCTCTGATTGGCCATTAGCCCAGGAAGGCGGTTCTTGATGATAGAACATATATATCACTTAAATGATGGAAACGGAGGAAAAAACCTCCACATCTGAGGTTAGGTTATCGCAGTAGTGAAAACCTTATTATCAATGCAATTAAGGTTAATCGTTCAGCATTACTGCGCACACACACAAACACTTCACGCACTCCCTCTGCCAGTTTACAGCTTTGTTTCTATCACTGCCGCCTCTGAGCCAATGAAAAACCTCCAGAGCCGAACGTCGTTGTCACAGATTAAAAACTGTTATAAATAAAGTCACACACATCCAACAAGACAATTAAATCCTGTTAGAGGAAAACACACACACACGCGCACGCGCACGCACACGCACACGCGCACGCGCACACGCACGCACGCACGCACGCACGCACGCACACACGCACACACGCACGCACACACGCACACACGCACACACACACACACACACACACACAGAGAGAGAGAGAGAAGTAGAAAAGAAAATCTTCCCGTTCAGATTAAAAGTTGCATTAAAGAGTAATTTAAAGATATGATGATATTCACAGTGCAATCCAATAACTGTGTCAGATTACTACATCATTGTTTGTATTATTAAAGTAACGAGATTAATTAAGAAGGGGCCAAATATTTATAATTAACAAGATGTGTGTTTTTTTAAAGAGGAAATATTAAATGGAGTTTAATCTGGAAAGTGTGGCTCAGCCCCAGCATGGAAAATTAGATTTATTACAGATTTCTACGCTATTTTATAAATGGATAAACAAATAATAATTAAAGAAATTGATGAATAAATAAATTAAATATATATATATATAATGATAACTTGATAAATATATGAATAGATAAATAAATAAGTGAATAAATTGATAAATAAACAATTGATAACTATTCAAATAGCTAAATAAGTGAATAAATTGATAAATAAATAAATAATTTCTAAATATATAAATAAATAAATAAATAAATTGATAAATAAAAAAAATAATTAATTAATTGATAAATAGACAAACTGATTAATATATAATTAGATACATGAATAAATGAATAAACACATTACCTTATGTGTTCATGTTAAACAATGTTTCAGGCCAAGTTTCCTGATTACTTTTAAATTAATTGTCCAAGTAACAGAAGTTTATATAAACCCGTGGTTATATTTCGAGGTTCTTACCGTGACATGTTCATCAAACATTAAAGAGTTTTTAGATCAAAGTTCAGTCCTCGTTGAGGAGAAATCATTATTTCCACTGTAGCTGCTAAGCTAGCTCTACCATTAGCCCAGTTCACCCACAGCAACAGGTTAGAGTCATTAGAAGAACCAGGTGTGCACAATCACAAGTGGGAGGGGCCAGGTGAAAGCCCCTCCCACTGCTTAGCTGCATATTTTGACTCATTATTGTCACTTTTAACCTCTTTTCACCATATTTCATGCTTATTTTTGCCAGTTTAAACTACTTGTTCCTACTTTTTAAATTACATCACCATATCCTGGAATCATACCAAACATGTTGAATAGCGTCATTGGAGTCGTCACTGTTAATATTAATAATTATATATCTATATTCTTCAGATGACAGATTACAGGAGAAGCTGATTGCGATCGATCGGCGCTGCTGATGAAGACAGAAGGAGGCGTGGTTGCATGTTCTCACGCTGTCTGGGTTTGGTTCCTATAGGGACCTGTGTTTGGGGAGAATGCATGTTCTCCCTGTAGTGGTTCCAGAGTAGGGATGAGCGATATACACTAAAAAAATGTATCCCGATAATTTCTAGTATTTATCACTAAAACGATAAAACTTGCGATAAATAAAAACAATAAATAAAACAATTCCTAACTTAAAGTGTAAACAGGGTCCTTACAAACAGGTAACATAACGGACGATATATTGTCCCACAAATTATTGCTGATAAACGATATAACTGTCGAATTTCTTTTAGACCAAATTAACCACTAATGTAATGATAACATATCATAATAATTAGGAATGTAACGATTAATCGCAAGGCAGTTAAAAATCGATTCATAGGTATCACGATTCACATTGATACTGTGAGAATTTAATCACTTTTTTTATCCAGAAGTGTTGGCGGTGGGCGGAATCTGCAAATACTTTCTTTCTGGCCGCGTTCTACTTTTAAACATGTTCATAAATGATTCCTTACACCTTTAGCACCGAAAAAATATCTGTGATATTATGTGAATATCTGTAAAAGTCACGTTTTTCTATTAGCGCTGTCTCTTCCTCTGGCGGAAGGCTCCGGACTGTCAGAGCTTGGACGGAACAGACATGCAGCGCACCAGACCCGGTGGAAAAGAACACATAGACTAAAGTGAAACCAATCAGCTCCGCTGGCGGAAACGTAACGTATTTGATCCCTATCCAGTGGAAAATTGGGGGTTAAATCTGACCTCAAACAAATCTGTGACTCTGGTTTGATGATAGTAAGTGGTGTACTTACTTGGTCTATTCCATTAATGCAGTGGTTAGCATTAGCTCTTAGCCCAGCCTTGTGTTTTGCTGGTTTAGCTTAGCTTAGTTAGTTTCCAGTTCATCTCTGTCACTGTGTTTGTAGAACTTTGGATCAGGTGGAAGAACTTGGACTGGTTCACTTTGTTGGATGGTTGTTTGGTCTTTAACCAAGTCGTGGTCCATGATGTGTGTGTGTGTGTGTGTGTGTGTGTGTGTGTGTGTGTGTGTGTGTGTGTGTGTGCGTGTGTGTGTGTGCGTGTGTGTGTGTGTGTGTGTGTGTGTGCGTGCGTGCGTGCGTGCGTGCGTGCGTGCGTGCGTGCGTGCGTGTGTGTGTGTGAGCGGTGGTGCACAACCATGGAGGCTCCGCTCCAGAAAAAACTTGGGGGATATTTTGTCCTGTGGAACAAGGAATTTAGGGACATTCTTGGCTAAACTGAGGGACAAATGGCCCATGACCCTCGCTAATTTCCAACATGGGAATTTATCGTTTATATTGTGGGAGGATATATCATTACTAGGGATGTAACGATTAATCGTAAGGCAGTTAAAAATCGATTCATAGGTATCACAGTTCACATCGATATTCTGAAAATCGAATCGCAGTACTTTTTTTAAACAGCATCTCTTGTTTAACAGTGTAGGCGGAGTCTGCCACTTCTTTCTTTCAGGCCGCCTTCTACTCTTAAACATGTTCATAAATGATTCCTTACCCCTTTAGCACCGAAAGAATACCTGTAATATTACGTGAATGTCTGTAAAAGTCACGTTTTTCTATTAGCTCTGTCTGCTAGCATAGCATCTCTTCTTCACTGCTAAAATAACTACATGCCAACCCACCACTGGGTTACCAGCGCCCTCTGCTGGTCCAAACAAATATCTGACATAATTACAGTAAAATGACTGTTTTTTTTTTTTTAAGTCCAATTGTTATGGCACAAAATACATTTGCAGTTGCACTTTTAAAAAGAAAAAGAACTATTATGCAGTTTTGCATTGTTTACAATAGAACCAGAATTTAAATTAATAGGCTTTTTCTTCATTTGTATTATTCCTTTATTTATTTCATTCAGGATTTAATTTTAGTTAAATTGCATTATTTTGAATAGGTTATCAAAGGATTCTTTTTACAATGAAAAATAAAAGTAAAATAGTACAGTATTTTCTAGTTTTTTTTTCCCAAGAAAAAAAAGGAATATTTTTCAGTCATCATTTGTTTACAGTCCCTTTTATTAAAATAAATCGTTAGGGAATCATATTGTGAACCCAGTATCGTGAATCGAATCGTATCGGGGGTTGAGTGAATCGTTACATCCCTAATTATTACTGGTGAGAATGTTTTAGACGATATATGTATATCGTTTACGATAACATTTCGTGCATCCTTATTCCAGAGTGCAGGAATAATCTGGTTTCATCCAGTCCTGTCTGCGCTCTCTCTCTCTCTCTCTCTCTCTCTCTCTCTCTCTCTCTCGCTCTATAAAGTCTGTTTTTATCCATCTTTCATTATTTACTCTTCATGATTTCAGCTCAGTTTGGGACTGAACGTCTCTGCTCGTCTCAAACACTTACTGTGTTTTTATTACTGCCAGAGCCGCTGTTACATAAACACACACACTATCTCTATCTATCTATCTATCTATATAGATAGATATATTTACGGTATCTACTGTATCTATCTATCTATCTATCTATATCTATATATATATATATATAGATAGATAGATAGATAGATAGATAGATAGATAGATAGATAGATATATTTACGGTATCTCTCTATCTATCTATATATATATATATATATATATAGATAGATAGATAGATAGATAGATATATATATTTACGGTATCTATCTATCTATCTATCTATCTATATATATATAGATACTGTAGATAGATAGATAGATAGATAGATAGATAGATAGATATATTTACGGTATCTATCTATCTATATATCTATCTATCTATCTATCTATCTATCTATCTATCTATCTATCTATATAGATAGATAGATAGATAGATAGATAGATAGATAGATAGATAGATATATTTACGGTATCTATCTATCTATATATCTATCTATCTATCTATCTATCTATCTATCTATCTATCTATCTATCTATCTATATAGATAGATAGATAGATAGATAGATAGATAGATAGATAGATAGATATATTTACGGTATCTCTCTATCTATATATATATATATATATATATATATATATAGATAGATAGATAGATAGATAGATAGATATATTTACGGTATCTATCTATCTATCTATCTATCTATAATCCTCTATCTAGTGACTCCACTGGTGTGATGATCTTTAAATAGATACAGAAACAGCAGTGAAACATGATGAAACATCAGAAATAAGACGCAGACTCGTTGTTCCTTCATCCGTGTTTCCTGCTTCACGGATGACGTCATGATTTACATTAATTCGACTCAGAATTAATGCTGACATTTCCCAGGACTCTGATTGGACGATGACTTTATTTCCTTTTTTCAAAAAGTCAACAGTTCACAGAAAAAGTATGTGGACACTCTAGTTCAGTGGTTCTCAACATGTTCAGGCCACCACCCCCCAAATAAAGGTCCCAGAGAGCAGGGACCCCCACTGTAGCAGAAGGTGGTTGAACACAGACATGAACATTGAAGTCATGTGGAGACAGGACCATCTATAAGGGGGAATAAAGGGGAGAGATTTTTGGGGTCCATCCATAAAGTCAGTAAAATGATGGTTTATTGTTCTATGAATCTGTGATAACCACATTTATTTATTCATCTGAATAATATCCACTGTTATCCAGGAACATTTATTATTATTATTATAGTCATCTTAAAGATAGAAATCCTGGTTTTACTCACTAATAAAATGGTTCAAAGTGACCAAAAATGGCGGAAAAGGAGGTGAAATGGGATTTTTTTTAAATAAAACAGAAATTGGTTAAATGTTGCAAATTAGAGTGGACAACAGACAGAAAAAGTGTTAAAAAGGGTTCAAAGTGTCAATATTGGTTTAAAAGTGGCTGAAATGGGGGGAAAGGAATTAGTTTAAACTGGGAAATAATGGGCATGACAAACGGTGAAAGTGGTTTATAAGTGCTGAAAATGTAGTGAAAGTGAGGAAAAAAATGTGCAGAAAAGGCATAGAAATTTAATAGTGTCATAAATGGGAGAAATGGAGCAAAAATGTATTAAATGGAGCAAAAAATATGGCAAGAACAAGTGATGAAAATTGGTTAAAATATGGAAAGTTTGGTGTAGTTGCAGAAAAAGGGTAAAAAAAAAATAACCAAGACATTTTTTTCTTAATTTTATTTCCAGGCGACCCCACATGGGGATCACGACCCCAAGGTTGAAAAACACTGGGTTAGAGATTTGATCATTGGAGGAAAACTTTTCCTTTAGTGGTGGAGTTCTTACTTTTAAGGGTCAGACAAAGCCTCAGAGGAAGTCCAGATTAAGACCGGGATTATGGAGAGAAAACTTCAAAGTAAAACTACCTCAGATTTATTCTAAGACATTTTTCTTTTGTTGGAGCAGAATCTCCAAAAGCCTCACAGAAGATCAAAGACATCCAGGTTTGTATCTGTATATATTGCTCCCAGGTGACTAGATGATGATGACTAGATGAAGACCAGCATGCTCCTACCTTTCCGGGCTGAGATGGAGTCCAAACTGCGGTGCGTCCTCTCCGGTGTAGCCGCCTCAGAGCAGCTCTTTCCCGGCTCTCTGACCGCGTCGTGCCCGGTGGACTCCATCCATGAACCGAGAGAAGAACAAATCCCAAACCGAGCAGAAGACCCCGTTACTCGTTACTATAACTGGAACGGGCCGTGCGCGCTCCGGACCCCCGGGTTCAGTCACTGATGGAACCACTGTCTGTCCTCAGCAGATGTTCAGCATCTGCACACTCTGGGAATCATGAAAGCTGTGCTTGTGCATGTGCGCGTGCACGTGTGACGGATTTTCATCCAAACAATGAGGAGGAGTTTAAACACATTTCAAACCCCTCCCATCCCAGAAAAAATAGAAAAATAAGAATATTTCATTTATATCTGGACAGAAATATTTAATGAAACATATTGATGTACATTTTTGGCTCACAAACATAAACACACAGTATATTATTTGCATGGAACTTGGAGTTTTAAAATGAAAAATAACTATAAGCTCAGAAAGCATCAGACTATAGGCCCACGGACAAACAAAACTACTACATCTGTACAAAATAACTCCAAAAACACACAAGAGCACGTCCCACGTTCCCACACAAAAGTCAACAAAAATACACAAATAAGCAAAAGACCACAAATGACAAGATTAATACACAAAATGACTTTAAAACAAATGCACTAAAATGACAACAAAAATACACAAAATGACAACAAAAATATACAAAATGACTAAGAAACACAAAAATAAACAAAATTACAGAAATGTACAATAAATAACTCCAAAAACAGTGCAAACACACCCAAAATGAGAAAAATTCACAAAATGACTTCAAAGACACAAAAAAGTCAGAAAAATTAACAAATTGGTTAAAGACTACAAATGACAAGATACAGTAAAAATGATTTAAACACATTCACCAAAATGACAACAAAAATACACAAAATGAAAACTAAAATATTCAAATTAACAATCAACAAAAATGCTTAAATTGACTGAAAAAACACAGAAATACAGACAATAACTCCAAAAACAGCACATACACATCCCAAAAAAAACCCCAAAAACTAAACCCAGTCCTTTTGTGGTTTCCTGTGTTCATTCATTCTTATGTTTCTCATTATTCTAAATGCTGATGTGAGTGTTGATCATGTGACCCTGGGATCAGACAGACATTTTCCATCATCGCTATAACTCCTCTTTCATTCTGTGTCTCAGTCTCAGATCCTGGGCCATGGTAGAGGAGGGTGTTACCATTGATTGCATCATTTTAATTAGTCCAGATGAAATAAGGAGTTGGCAGTTTTCCTGCAGCCTGGAGGAAAAGCCTCAAGGATCCAACGTTTGGCTCACAGTCACAGTGAAGGAAAAACATCCAGAATGTGTTCATTCATGAAGCTCATGATGAACATCACACACAGGACGGTTTCTGGTTTCTCCTCGTCACTGTAGAAGAAACAACGAGAACACGACCAATCACTGAACATACAACAAAATGAATGAAGATATTTTAAATGACTCCCAAAAACAACACAAAATGCAACATATGTAAGTTATTATTATTATAAATTATTGCATTTCGAAACTGAAAAATGCCAAATACATTGTAATCTTAGGAGTTCTTATTATTTTTTCTCGTGGAACTCCTCCCATAGACTATTAATGCAGCACTAATGACACGTCATCTCATAGAGACAATGTCAAGCATGTGCAGTCGACCTGTTTTGGAGCCAAAATGTCAATGTCAAGGTCGCGTTAAGTGTCAAAAACCAAATTTTTCAATATCTCTACGAATATTTAACCGTAGCAGTTCGATGCTTACTTTTATGAAAAGCTCATCTCAAGTAGAGTATTTTATTTCACTGGACTGAAGCTGTACGACCTACCAGTAAAAAGATCAGCAGGGGTCAAAGTTCATGACATCACAAAAAAAGTAAATAAATAAAAATTACCTACAAATTGGACTCAAATTGAGATACAGTTCCCAGACTGGTACCATTGAACAACATTTCCTTTCAATGTGTGACCCCAAGGTCAGCCTGAAATATATAACTTATATTACAGGTTGACATTTTGTGCCAATTTTCAATTGGCAAATACGTATTCATTTTGCAAATATAGGTCTTGGCTTGTTGTTATTATTATTATTATTATAAAATGGCAACAAAATATGCAAAATGAGAGAAATATACACAACATGACTCTAAAAGTTTTCAAAAATGAACAAATTGACTAAAACAACACACAAAATGACAACATGATTACACAAAGTGACTTAAATGCACAAATGGCAACAAGAATACAAAAAATGATTCTAAAAAAAAACAAAAAAAAATGCAACATACAGTATGTGAGTTAATATTATTGTTGTATTATGTTATAATTATCATTATAAAATGACAACAAAATAAGCAAAATGAGAGAAAACTACACAACACTCCAAAAACACACAAAAGTTTTCAAAAATGAACAAACTGACTAAAAACAACACACAAAATGACAACATGAATACACAAAATGACTTGGAAAAACACTAAAATACACAAAACGACAATAAAACCACACAAAATGCAACATAAGTGAGTTGTTATTATTGTTATTATTGTAAAATGCCAACAAAATATGCAAAATGAGAGAGAAATATACACAAAAAGACTTAAATCCTGTCTTGTCTTGTCCTTTCTCATTAAATCCTGTCTTTTCTTGTCTTGTCTTATGCATAGATTGATTGCGTTCCTCGTGTGTTCTTTTTAAATGAATTAAATATGTATTATCCTGTATTGTACTAACTTGTCTTGTTTTTGCCATTTCTTCTCCTGTCTTCTCATGCTGTCTTGTTAAATGCTGTCATGTCTTTTCTCATGTTTTTTTTCTTGTCTTGTCTTATTACAGTAATAGATCTTCTTTTGTAGTCCTATTCTGTGTTGTCTTAGCCTGCCTTGTCTTGTCATATTAAATCATGTCTTGTCTTATCCTGTCCTAACCTACCTTGTCTTGTTCTGCCCTTTCTTCTCCTGTCTGATCAAAGTGTGTGTAGTTTCGCTCTGTCTCCACACGGGGGCAGTAAAACAGAGCCACAGAGTCAATGTTTTCCCATTATCTGATTTCTTACATTACATCTGATTTACAGAATGACTCCAAAAATTCCTAAAATGATTTTTCTGGGAATGGGGAAATTTTAACGAAAATCAGAACATACTGTTTAACTTTAAAAAGATCATAAAAGTTGTTTTTTATAAATCCACACACAGTTTGTGAAAGCTATAGATGTTGGACTTTACAGTGAGTATGATGTCATTACTAACGTCACACTCACATGTGAGGGAAGTCTTTGAAATGCCTGCTTTGTTTGGACAGATTCAGAGCAGAGTGAAGAAGAGCGAGCAAAACATAATCATATTTTAAACATTTAGCGCATTTTTATTTCATTTAAGACAGAAATTCATGTAAAACAGTATATTCTATATCATTGTTAAAATGTGTAAACATGAAAATAAATCTAAATGTAAATGTTGAATCTAAATGTTAAATGTAAATCTAAATGCAAAAGTTAAACCTAAATGTTAAATCTAAATGTTAAATCTAAATGTTAAATGTAAATCTAAATGTAAAAGTTTAACCTACATGTTACATCTAAATATAAATGTTAAATCTAAATCTAAATGTTAAATCTAAATATTAAATCTAAATGTTAAATCTAAATGATAAATGAAAATCTAAATGTTAAATGTAAATCTAAATTTAAATGTTAAATCTAAATCCAAATGTTAAATCTAAATGTTACATCTAAATTTAAATGTTAAATCTAAATCCAAATGTTAAATCTAAATGTTAAATGTAAATCTAAATGTAAAAGTAAATAGTGAATCAAAATCTAAATGTTAAATCGGTCACCAAATGTAAAGCTAGATGTTTAGAAATTATGCAAACTGAGCAGGTCGGCGAATTGTCAATCACGAGGCCCCGCCCACACTCCACACTCCACCACTCACTGAGTCGCAGTTGGTGGTCTGAGCGGTGTCTCGTGCTCAATAGACGCTTTAGATTTAACATTTACATTTAGATTTTTCAGTTTTAACAATGGTATAGAACATGCTGTTTTCCATGAATTCATGTCTCAAATGAAAGAA
Organism: Gouania willdenowi; assembly: GCF_900634775.1. Classification (NCBI taxonomy): domain Eukaryota; kingdom Metazoa; phylum Chordata; class Actinopteri; order Blenniiformes; family Gobiesocidae; genus Gouania; species Gouania willdenowi. Next base: position 44,059,455 of record NC_041046.1, read on the forward strand.
AAATTTGCTAATTTTTCAAAATATGTCAGCTATGAAACAGTGACCAAGTTTTTATATTCGGCACCACATATCCCGTCATTGACTCTCAAGTATATTTTTACGTAAGTACATCAAAAATACACAAAATTACTCAAAGAAAGATACAAAATTATAGAAAATGACAACAAAAGTACACAAAAGCTTAGATTTGTCATTCTAAATGCTAATGTGAATGTTAATCATGTGACCCTCTGATCAAAAAACACATTTTTGTGGCTCCACTGTGATCGCTGTGTACACGAAACACTAAACCATGATATTTACTTTAATAATTCACGTGTATAATGACTGTTAGAGGATGTCCTGTTTCAGCTCCTGTTCTACCTGCTTTTTTTAATTATGTGAGTAAATAATAAAATAATGTGTGTGTGTCTCTTGTTAATGAACGTTTAACTGCTCTGTAAATAACAGCCACTCACAAACATACTTTATAAATTAATTTATGGAGGCTATTAATACAATCAGTTATCATGTTCTATTCTAGATTTATTAATTTTAAAAATCGAGTAATTTTACCTCAAAATGTATTTGAACAGATGCTGTTTCTAATTTTTCTAATTAAATTCAGTTAACTTTTACTGCCCTTTTGTCCTCCAATTAAAATCAACAGTTTTTACAACAATTTTCAGGTCAGATGCTTTTACACTAGACATGTATTTCATACTGCTATGGAATTTTTTATATTTCTAAGTGTCGTGACATATTCATTTGCAGGATTTTTGTATTCTTTTGCTTTGGTTTAACATATTCCGTTTGTCTCTTTATGGACATTTAGGAATAAATCTATCCTTTATACTGTACATCTGTGACTAAGGACAGGAACACATCTATTCTTTATACATCCATAATACAGCACGGTAACATCTATTCTATACATGTGTGTAACAAAGGACAGGAACACATCTATTCTACAGGTGGACCACACACTCATATGTAATTACAGAATCTCTCCTGGTCAGTCTGCTCTAAACAAGCCAGATACCATCGCACACCTCTATCAGCAGTAGTGTGGTGCACAAGACCACAGTCTGCGACTTTTCCTGGACCAGAATGCACCGAGACATGACAGAGTCTGGTTGAACGTTAAAGAAAATTCTCTTTATTTTATTTTCAATTAATGTTGTGCTGATATCGATACTAGTATCGGTAGGAGTCCCGATACAGCACTAAAAGGCTGGCATCGGTATCGGCGACTATTACCCATGAGCATGATGATACCATTTACAGCATCAACACTTCTTCAAACTACTATCGATAGTCCGCCGAACACCAACGAAGAACAATCCACTGAAAGTGTAACTCTGCAGTCGCCCCTTGACCCCTCGCTGTGGGGTCATGGGCCGCCACGCCCCCTCTGGGGGGTTCAGGTCTCACCCTCAGCAGAATGAGGCCCGAGCCCAGCCCGAACTCGGGTTTTCCTCGGATTAAGAATCTAAACCGTACGTGTGAGTGAGTTCTGTTATGGGGAAGGTCTGGGTTAGGACGCACTCATTAATCCATTGAAATGAGTTGTATTCTGAGAAGTAAAAGCAGCGACTCCTAAAATGAGTATTTTTATACAAAATATAATATTTATTGATATATACAATATTGTAGTTTTCTATATCATCAAAATAGAAAACTCGATGCATCTTGAATCTCGATATATCGCCCAGCCCTAATTCCTAAATTATAAAACAGCCTAAATTAAAACATAAATGTGTTTATGAAGCACATGTGTTTATTTAATATACCTACAGTTCATATTTAAGTCAACACGTTGCATATTTACTGTTCATTTCACATTTCTTGTCTTTAAGTTATACATTAACATTTTATTTTATTACATATTTTCTTGTATTTTCTCATGCTGAGTCATGTGGTTCTCTCGTATTCACTAATGACTTATTAAACATATTTATGACAAACTTTACATTATTTAACACTTTTTAAACAGTGTATATTTGTAGAGCTTGTGATTGGATGATTTTTCATGGTGACTTACGTGGTTCTTCCTCTGTGGTAGACGTTAAAATATCAGTTATTAATCTAACAGAACGTGTAACTGTGTCACATCCTGATGGTCTTTATGAAGATAAACTCTATGTTCCAGTTTCCAAGGTATTTACACCAGTTCTTTGTGTTTTTGCCAGATCATCTTCATCTATCCATCTCTCTTCTGACGGCACTAATCTAATCTAATCTAATCTAAGAACTGCCACTCAGGCCATTTCAGGTGGCAGTTCTCGCGAGGCTAATGACAGCATTGAGTTTAATAAGGCAGAGGAATGTTTTTATTTATTTATGTTTTAATTATTATTACATTAAAATATGGGATATTTATGGGAAAATACTAATACGGGACGATAGTGGGAAAGAGGGGTAAAATACGGCAGTTTCCCGGCCAAAACGGCATATTTGACAGGTATGTTTATTCCCCCTTTCTTTTTCTCTTTCTCATGGCCCGACCCAGAGGCCCACCGGCCTGGCCCACCGGGGAAATCCCCGGTGTCTCCATACGCCAGTCCGCCCATGAAACCAGCTTCCACTCTTAGTACGGGAGGCTGCTACTCTCTCAGCTCTCAAACTCAAAACCTACTTATTTGCTAAAACGTATACCATAGCGTTAAACTAACCACTAGGAACAAAGCCCCAAACCTAAAAATAGGAACTAAAAATTAAGATTATATAGTAGAACACCAACATTACTTTCAAACACGATCCACCATCTACACATAGCTCTAATGGGCTGCAAAACCCTGTGTCCACATCTGACCAGCAACCCTAAAGCTTGACTCCGTCTCACTGGAACTCCTCAGGACTGTGTTCTCTCTTGTTGCGGGTGGTGCCTCCTGGCCTCTCAGCGTGCCCTTCCTCTCTCACCTAACACACCTGATTCAAATCAGCAATCAGGTGGAGATGGAGTAGGAGCTGTTCAAAGGGCTGAGAGGACCAGAAAAGAGGAAGCACAACATTCAACCAGCAGCAGACACGTAGGGAGAGTTATTCAGCTCAAGCTTTTTGGTGTTACATCCTAGAGGGGGCCGTAACATCCCTCCTCTGTTCCCTGCACCTCCTCTCACCAGTCGCTCAAGCTCCTGAAGTTTTTGTGAACAATACGACCCTCATTGGGCTCATCTCTGATGGAGACGAGTCCGCCTACAGGTGGGAGACAAACCGTCTGGTGTCCTGGTGTAGCCACAACAACCTGGAGCTCAACGCTCTAAAGACAGTGGAGATGATAGCAGACTTCAGGAAGTATGCAGCCCCATCCACCAAGTCACATTCCTTGTATTGTCTAAAAAATCTACTTGGCAAATAAAACTGATTTTTATTCTGATTTTGATATATTCACAGGCTGATTAAAACACATAGCATTGAAAGGTTCTCAAGTGATGGTGGAGTTTGTTATTTAAATAACATTCAGGTCCAATGTGAGATGGAGACCCTGTCACTGTGGGTAAAAGAAAAACCAATAAGAAAGTTTGTGTAGTCTTGTATTTTAAACGCACAAGTCTCTGAGGTCAACAGACAGGACCCGATGCTTTAAAGTCTTTCCAGAGCGCCACCAGGTCCGTCTGAGGATCGGTTGTGGTTGCAACAAGAGAGGAGAACGCACAGCGTCTGTACGACTGCGGGTTGACATTAAAAGAGTATCCATTAGGGTGCTGAGTGACGGGGATCTGTAGGTACTGCATGCACAGCCCCAAGAACACATCCTCTATGTAGATCACCTTGATGTAACGAGACGCCTCCACCAGCTTCCTCGGTAAGTCCGAAGACAAAACGTAGCCGAGGCCCAAAATGTAGCAGGGATACTGCGGGTCTGGATAAACGTCCTCAGGAAGATACCACTTTGATGTTGGATCCCTGATAACCACAAAGTTACACGCCCTTAGCCCGGTCATGTAGTGGGTCTGTGGAGCTTTGAGGAGCATTCCCACCAGGTTCTCCACGTTCAAAAACATGTCGGAATCGATCTTCATGGCGTACGGCGCCTCAGGGCAGTGTGAGTACAGCCACTCCAGCATCACCATGGTCTTGATGGTGAGGTTCTTGTAGCAGTCGATGAAGTCGCCCTGAATCAGGTCTCGGTGCTCTTCGCTCTCCTGTGTCAGACCCCTCTCCTCTTCCTTAGCCTTGTCCTGCAGTCCCAGGAGGAAGAGGAGTGTCACCACCTTACCCTTCACCACGCGTTCGCCACCCCACGTGCTGCGGATGGTGTCGCGTGCCACCCTGTTCTTAGGCGCCACCGGAACCATCAGCACCACAAAGGGGTTCTCCTGCTGGCACTTCTGTGGCTCATTGATGACAAAACGGTACTGGTAGGGATACTCTACCCAGTACAACCCAGGAGACACGTGAGGTACGGCGTCAGACGGTGGGACCTCGGTCACAGAAGAGACACTGATGGCATCCGGCAGCGTTGGAGAGAGGCTGCTCACTGTGCTCAGAATGCTTTTATTCTGACTTTTATGGAAATAATACAAAAACCCAGTTTGGTTCCTGACCAACTGGTAGTGGCTCCAGTGGGATCTGATCTCAATAATGTTTGTGCTGTAAAAGAAAAAAACTGCTCCTAAAAATAGGAGGAGGATGAGACAGTGACGAATGGAACAAGAAGTGAAGCCTTTACAGAAGATCATCAGCATCCCATCATTGGCCATGTTTTCAACCTGAAACACAGAGAGACAAGCAGACATCAGATCAACAAACATCTCAGCCTGTTTTTGTTGAATATACTTACTTATATATAATATACTTGACTCTAACTAAGCTAAAGACTAAATGCCAGCGAAGGCTCAATGACTTAAAGCAGTGGTTCTCAACCTTTTTAGCCCGCAACCCCCAAAATAAAGGCGCCAGAAACCGAGGACCCCACTGTCCCTGAAGGCAGGGGTGACCTGGCCATCTGGCATACCAGACATCATCCCGGTGGGCCGTCGACCCTAAGGGGGTTGGTCAGTTTTGGGTTTTTTTAAGGAGTGAGTAGTGGATGACATAGTAACAGGTGGCCAAAAATGGTCAAAAGTGGCACAAAAGTAACAAGAAAAGAGAGAATAGTGACTAAAATGGGCCAAAAGCAGTCAAGAGAGGACAAAAAATGGGCAAATAAAAATGAACCAGGTGGCATGTAATGGCAAAGGGTAGATTAAATGAGCAAAATGTGGCAAGAAAAAGGGCAAAAATGTGCAACAAAAAGAAGGGAAATGAAGGGGAAAAAGGAAACAAGTGGTATTTATTGAGCAAAAGTTAGCTTATCTGGATGATGTCAAAAATTTTATAAAAGTGTCAAAACGAACTTGCAAAAATGAACAAAAAATATTATATTTATTAACAAAAGGATGCTAAATCTGAAAAAAGTGTGGAAAATTATTTTTTTTAGTTTCCCACTTCTAAGGTTTTCTTGGGAAATAATAATTAAAATGACGAGTACACTGCTCGTGAGAAGTATGTATTCATGTGGGAGCTTAAGTACAGTTGTCAATTATGGCGAAATGAGTATGTGTTTGAAGGTTGGATGTACAAAGGTGTACATACTCTGTATTCTGTAGTGTTTTAAATGGGTTTATTTTCATGTGCAAAGTAAAATAGCGTGTGTGATTTCCCTGGTTTGATTCTATGGGACACGTAATAAATGTGTTTGTTTCTTTTACTCATTTTTATATTTTTTTTGTTTGGTGTATTTTTCTGTAATGTATGTTTTTTTGAGTCATGTGTATTTTTGTATCTTTTCTAGTGTAGTTTTGTGCATTTCTGTTGTCAATTTGTGATTTTTTTTGTATAAATATTTAGTTTTTTGTATTTTCAGTCATTTTCATATTTTTGTTGTTGTTTGGTGTATTTTTCTGTGATGTATGTTTTTTGGAGTCATATTGTGTGTTTTAGTGCATTTCTGTTGTCGTTTTGTGTACTTTTTGCATAAATATTGTGCAGTTTTTTGTTTTATTTGACTAGTTTAGTATATTTTTATTATAAATACCTTACGTGTGGTGAGGGCGTGTGTGCGTGCTCCCGTGAAATGTTTGAGACGCTGATAACCAAACTCCATAGACATTGTAGCGCCAACCAGAAAAGTAACAAAACTGCACAAAACAAAAGGTAAACCTCCAAACTACATGAGTGAGTAAGTAAATCAAAGTATTATCTACAATTCAGCAATTTATCGACTCCAGCATCCAAAAAGGAGGAGTTCCCTGATATTCCGGATGCCTGGAGCATACAGCAGTGATTAGCCAGCTCATTAACGAAGCCAAGAGTAAGAGTAAAGTGGAAGCCCCAGCAAGCCGTGATGGAAGCAGAATCCCATTGGAAACACCAGGATGTCGTGGGTGTGGTATGCCAGGGACTCCTAGGCCTTGGACACTACAGCAAGGAAAGGTGGAACAGGGCTGATGCTAGAGCCAGAAGAGGCCTCATAGTGCAAAGAGTCTGTGAGGCAGCAGAAGAGGTGTGCCAGGTGAAAGCAATTGGACTTGACTCCCAGGGTTGATGGACACAGTGGGAACAGGCACAGGAGCAACCACTGTCCTGGAAGGAACTGTGGCAGACCGATCAGGGGAAGTTGAGTTTTCTCCTATGCTCTGTGACTGACCTGCTGCCAACCCCAAGAAACCTGATGATCTGTGGAGGAGAGGAAGATCCATCTTGCAACCAATGCGGAGCAGTCACCTGTACACTCAACCACATACTGACCGGCTGCCCAATGGCATTGGCTAAATGGCGGTACAGATGGAGGCGCGACAAGGTCCTGACGGAAATCACTAAATGGGTGGAACAGCAGGGAGTTGAAGCCAACAACAAGCAGGCCCAACTGCCTAAAGCCACATCCTTTGTGAGGAAAGGAGACAAGGCTCATAAGACCAGCAAAGTGGCCAAGAACCCACCCTCTGCCTTGCAACGACTGGGAGTTGAAAGTGGACCTGAAGAGCAGGCTTGTCTTCCCGCAGGATGTGGCAGTGACATCACTCCGACCAGATAAGGTCCTTTTATCCAGGAGCATGAAAACCATCATGATGGCTGAGCTCATGGTGCCCCGGGAAGAGAGGCTAGCCACGTCCCACCAACTGAAAAAAGCCAAGTACCAAGACCTGGTTGATGAAGCTGTTTTAAAGGGGTGGCGTGCAACCAGCTACCCCATTGAAGTCGGCTGCCGCGGTTTCCCAGCAAAATCAGTGCTCTACTTCCTTCAGAAAGTGGGCCTGGAGCCCAAACAGCTGAAAAAAGCCACCAGAGACATAGCTGCAGCAGCCGAGTCCAGCTCAAGATGGCTGTGGCTGAAAAGAGCGGAAACTTGAGGCAATGTGCCAGCACGTGATGCTGAGTCACCTGAAGTCCGAAAGGCCCACCTGACTAGCAACGCTGCGCGCAAGGCAACCTTCATACACATACTTATTTGGCCATAATTGACAACTCTACTTAAGCTCCAACATGAATGCATACTTCCGACAGGCACTGTACTAGTCTATCTATTATACAAAAAAGGTATGCGTGTGTGTGTGCGTGTGTTTGTGGGGCGAATATCTCCCCGGCGCGGTGTCTGTTCGACCTCAAACTTTGTCAATGGCTTCCAAATATCCCAAGTTTGTGCATCCGTTCTTTTGGAGTAATTTGATTATTTCAAAACATTTATTTAAATTTTATTTCGCCTGGACGACGCATTCATGTTCACCCAGAAGTGAAACCTATTCAGCTTTTGACCTCAGTGTGAGGGGGCGCTAGCGCACCATCTATATCTATTTCACTGCACAGTTCCTCACTTGAGCTAGAGTCACGTGTGCAGCCAGAGCCAATCGCTGCGCACACAGCCAAGCAAACACGGACTGTAAACACACGAGTGAGAGAGAGGAAGATAGTTTAAGGCTCTTTTACAAAGTTTTAAGCTCCCGTGGATTTCTCTTTTGACTGTTCCTTATTTGATGAATACGTTTCTAAACGTTTATTTTCATTTTATTTTGAAATCAACACGGGTTAGACCGGAGAGATGGGAGGCTCTCTTATTGGGCCTGATGTGAGTCACTGATGTGCGTGTGCATGTGTGTGAGCTACAGAGGAGGAGGAGTGATTCACACACACACACATTTCAAAACACGCCCTCACCACACATAATGTATTCATAATAAAAATATACTAGATGAGTAAAATAAAACAAAAAACTAACCAATATGTATACCAAAAGTACACAAAACGACAACAGAAATATGAAAATGACTCAAAATACACAAAATGACTCCAGAATCACACTGCAATGGCAACAAAAAACAATAATTATACAAAAAATGCACAAAAAGATACAAAAATACACATGACTCCAAAAACATACCTTACAGAAAAATACACCAAACAAAAAATAATAATAAAAATTTGTAAAAAAACAAAAAAAACAAACACACACTACATGTACAGAGTATGTACACCTCTTTGTACATCCAACCTTCAAACACATACTCATTTGGTCATAATTGACAACTCTACTTATGCTCCCACTATATGAATACATACTTCAGACAGGTACTGTACAAGTTGGTTAAAAGTTGCAAAAACAGAGTGGTAAAATGGGTTCATGGTGTCAATATTGGAACAATTAGTTTAAACTAGCAAATAATGGGCATGACTAATTGTGAATGTGGTTAAATTTGCAAAAAAATAAGCATGAAATATAATTAAAAGAGGTTAAAAGTGACAATAATGGGTCAACATATGTGACATTAGGTGGAAAAGTGGTGGAAAGGGTTTATAAGTGCTGAACATGTGTTGAATGTGAAAACAACGTGCAGAAAAGGTTTTGAAATTTTAAGAAGTGGCAGAAATGTGAGTAATGTAGCAAAAAAGCATTAAAAGGAGCAAAACTATGGCAGAAAAGTGATGAAAATAAGTTAAAGTTTGAAACATTTTAATCAGAAAGAAAATGGGTGGAACATGGACAAAAATGGTGGAAAAGGTGGTTAAATGGGATTTTAAAAACCACAAAAATTGGTTTAAAGTTGAAAATTATAGTGGCCAAGAACAGACAGAAAAAATATAGTAAAAAGGTCAATATTGGCCTAAAAGTAGCAGAAATGGGGTAATGTTATTTAAAAAGTAGGAACAATTAGTTTAAACTGGCAAATAATGGGCATGACAATTTGTAAATGTAGAATTGGCAAAAAATAATCATTAAATCTGGTGAAAAGCGGTTAAAAGTGACAATAACGGGTCAACATATGTGACATTAGGTGAAAAAGTGGTGGAAAGGGTTTATAAGTGCTGAACATGTGTTGAAAGTGGAAAAAAAGTCCCAAAAAAGTCAGAAATGGGAGTAATGTAGCAAAAATACATTAAAAGGAGCAAAAATATGGCAAGAGAAAGTGATGTAAATAGGTTAAAATATGGCAAGTTTGGTGTAGTTGCAGAAAAAGGGTAAAAATAGGCAAAAATGGGCTCAAATCGTTCAGAAAATATTCTTTCTTTCTTGAAGGCATCTGGTGACCCCCTCCCTGCAGTAGAGGGCCATATGTGGCCCTTGGGCCAGGTATCCAACAATAAAAGGTGAGAAAACCACTTTACATTAAACTAGTGATTAAACTACTTTGCATTATTAGTGACATCACAAACAGACACATACAGAGTAATAATGTGAATAAATGTGCTGAGGACCTGATTGAGGACAGGCAGGGCTCACCTGTGAAGCAGCATGTCTCCTCTGAGCAGAAATATGTTGGAATGCATCATCGTCTGAACCTCAATCCCTGTGATGTAGCAGCTACTGGACGCACCTTGGATTTCATCTGCTAAGCTCCGCCCCCTCTACTTCTGCCCTGGCCATAAAAAGCCAGAAAAAGCCTGAGAATGACCTACATCACCTCACCTTATCTCACTTAGGAAAATAAGTCCATGCTTCACACACAGTGACTACAGACTACAGACCAGAGTGAGTGCATGTGATCTATATATACATATCTATACAATAATAAAAACAAATACGTCACTTCATGAATATAAATACCATTGTGTTGACTACTAGAACACTGGTTCTCAACCTTGGGGTCGTGAGACACTGGGAGGGGATCGCCAGACGCCTTCAAGAAACTAAGAATGTTTTTTGAACAATTAAAGCCCATTTTTGCTTATTTTTACCCATTTTCTGCAACTACACCAAACTTGCCATATTTCAACCTATTTACAGTACATCACTTATTTTTGTTATATTTTTGCTCCTTTTGAAGCATTTTTGCTACATAGTGCAGCAGAGTATTAAAAAAATGTCACTTTGGTATAAAAGCATGACATTTGACACAGAAACTCTCTAAAAGCCACTATTTTATAAAAAAAAAAGGTGTTGGCCACCAAAAATTTAAATATGGTGGCCATTTTTCAAGATGGCAGCATTTGCTATTCAGTGGTTATTATATAACCAAATAATACTCGGATCTGGTCAAACGAGGCGTCAGCGGAAAGGTGTGGTCCTCCTGAGGCCGTGGAAGTTTGGTGTTTTCCCGCACCAGGGGTAACCTCAGAGGAGTATGAGCAAAAAGGAGTGACTTTGATACTGATTTCTCCCATTGACTGTGGTTACCCCTGGTGCAGGAAAACACCAAACCTCTGTGGCCTCCTGAAGGCGCAATTCGGCTTCTAGCCGATAACAAACCACGTATTTGGACTCGTGAGGAATAAAACGCGTCCGCTGGTGCCGCATTTTTTTTTACAAAATAAGCATTTTTTTGCCCCACGAGTGTTTTGTCAGTAGCGACATATTCGAACTTAGAGTATCTGTGCCAAATGTCATGCTTTTATACCAAAGTGATCGATTCTCTTGAAATATTCAAGTAATCCTCTGCACGAACATTGCTCCCATTTCTGACACGACTACTTTAAATTTCAATGACATATTTTTCCCACTTTCAACACATGTTCATCACTTATAAACCCTTTCCACCACTTTTACACCTAATGTCACACATGTTGACCCTTTATTGTCACTTTTAACCTCTTTTCACCATATTTCATGCTTATTTTTTTGCCATTCACACACACAATTTGTCATGCCCATTATTTGCCAGTTTAAACCAACTGTTCTTACTTTTCCCCCCACTTCTGCCACTTTTAGGCCAATATTGACACTTTGAACCATTTTTACCACTTTTTCTGTCCGTTTTTGGCCACTTTAATTTGCAAATTTAAACAATTTCTGTGTTTAAAAAAAAAAGAAATCCAGTTTCATCACTTTTTCCACCATTTTTGGTCACTTTTAACCGATTTATTTCTGAATAAAATGAGGATTTACGTCTTTAAGATAACTAAATATTATGACGCAAATATAATAAAAATAATAATAATGTTGAACCACCTTCAGGTACAATGGGGTCCCTGGTCTCTGGTTGAGAACCACTGTACTGTACTGTACTGTATAGTGTTCTTCCAGATCAAAAACACTGCATCAGTGTATCCGCCATCAGACCAACTTTTTGTTTTCCTTGTAATGTAATATGTAATATTCCATGACGTACACACAGATATGTGGCTCAATGCTGGAGCTGTATGTACAGTATATGGGGCGCTGATTGTGAATTTGCACATGCTAAAATAAACAGTAACTTTTTGTAACATTGAGCAGCAGGCCGGTGTCAATGATCAGTGTTTGCGCGCAATTAGCTGTTAACTTTTTTGCTGACTCATTCCATCCGTGCACTCGGTCAGTTTCAGGGGTGTCCAAACTTGGTCCTGGAGGGTCGGGGGTCCAACAGGTTTTAATGTGTCCCTGTTCCACACTTCAGAGTATCATAAGTGTTGGATCAGGGACATATTGAGCCCTGGTATAGACATATGAACTACAGATACACACCCTGTAACCACTGCCTTCATTGATAAGTGTAGATTCTGCTATTTTTGAAAAGGACGTGTTGTAAAGACTAATGATGGAGATGTATGAGCTCATCTTGAAATAATTCTACATTTTGAAGCAACCCTTACCTGCACTGAACTAAAATATTTTAGAACAATACACAGAAATACAAGACTTTACAGAACAGCATGCTATTGTAGACTCAACATGTAATGTTAGAAGTTTTATAATAATATGCTTTGATATGAAATGAGTCCCACTAAACAGCTGTTTAGCAGCCAAACAGGTTTGAAAACGTTTTTCATGTTTCTTTTGATAAGATTTACAGCAATATTTGTGAAATGTGTGATATTTTTTATCTTGTGAAAATATGTCGATGTTAAATCTAAATATTAAATATAAATGTAACAATTAAATCTAAATCCAAATGTTAAATCTAAATGTAAGTGTTAAATCTAAATGTGCATATTAACTAAATATTTAGTTGCACCTGTGACATTTATATTTAACATTTATATTTAGATTGCTATGAATTGTGCAACTTTACAATGAGAGCTCCATAGTTTTTGTGCTCGTTTCTTCAGCCTGAGGTGGACGTGTTAGTTTTAACATCCTGATGCAGTTTCTTTTTGTTCTCGATTTGGCCGTATTTACTCAGACGTGTTTGCACAACATGTAAAGATACGCAACATAGACACAGAAAAGGTTCGAAATTCATCTTTGGAATTTGGAAGGAGAGACTTTCTTTTCCTCTTTGTGTTGTGCTCAAGTTACAGAATCAGAACATTTTAGATGTTTTAAACATCTGTCTGAGTGAGTGTGTTCACAAGCGCAGGAGATAAAGTCACTGACCAAAGATCTCAGTTTCTGCCAGAAAACGTAGACATGCTAATATGTTTAAAATAGAACGGTTCATATGTTCACTCTGGGTTCTAGTTTTTTTAAAATACACATTTTGAAGAATATTTTGTAATTTTGTATTTTGTAATTCTTATGTTGTTGCGTTAAAGTGGCACTGTTTACACGTTAAATCGGAAAAATCTGTTATTTTTGTAATTGCTCATTCTATTTGTCATTTATCTACAGTACATTTGATCTAAATTAAACTGAATTATTGAATGCAGCATTTTCCTAATCAATCACTGTTTCATCCTTTGTTTCATTTTAAAAATCCTGCTGATGATGAATTATAAATAACAGCTTTTTCTTGCTCATGTTCTTATTCACCTTTAACACACATGTGACCTGTGTATGAAATATTCCGTACAAACATATTGACACCATCTTTTTTCCTGAGCTAAAAGACCACATGTAAACCCTGAGCAGGTGTGTCTGAAAGGCTCTGGTTGATGTTTAACTTCCTCCACCTTTAGCTTTCACACACAGGTGTGTTAGATCTCATATTAGCATTGGCTCATGTGAAGAATGGCTGTCATAATATTTATCTAAAGTGCTGCTCATATTTGTGGAATGGGGTCATTAAAAGAATTAAAGTCTCTGTCAAACAGCTTCAGTGTTTACTCCAGGCAAACACAACAACAGGGAAATGCCTCCCAAAAGGTCACAAAATTGTCTGGTGCAACATTTTTAGGCTTAACACCTAAAACACAAGGAGCTGGATTGTTTTGAAAAAGTCTCCAGCTTTGATTCCCAACTTTTAGCGTCCTGTGTTATCCTTACTTCTCATTATGGAAAGAAAAACCCCAGTGAATGATGATCGAATCAATTAAATATTGCATTTTTCACATCATTTTAAAGTTGCACATGCTAAAGTAAACAGCATCTTTTTGCAACATTTAGAAACAAACCATGTTTAAAAAACATACGTGAATTTTTGTATGTTCCTTTTGACCAGATTTACAGCAAAATTTGAGATATATTTTTAGATTTAACATTTAGATTTACATTCAACATTTAGATTTAACATTTAGATTTAATATTTAACATTTAGATTTTGATTTAACATTTAACATTTAACATTTAGATTTTGATTTAATATTTAACATTTAAATTTACATTTGCCATTTATATTTAGATTCAATATTAAACATTTAGATTTAGATTTAACATTTAGATTTTGATTTAATATTTAACATTTAGATTTAATGTTTAATATTTAATATTTAGATTTAACATTTAGATTTAGATTTAATATTTAACATTTAGATTTAATATTTAATTTTTTGATTTAATATTTAACATTTAGATTTAACATTGACATTTTTACGAGAAGTAAATACCAGTACGTAAATACCAAAAATTTTACAAATATTGCTGTAAATCTGGCCAAAAGTAACACAAAAAAATGTTAAATCTAAATCTAAAAGCTCATATTTATTTTTAGCTACCCCAATAACCCTATAATTTTGGCTAAATCTAACGTATCTCTAGACATTTTATTTTTGTTATGAGGAAATGGTTCCAGGGACCGTTTATTACGCGCACCAAACAAGTTCATAAAAGCAAGGAATCTCTGTCTGTCTGTGTGTGTGTCGCTCGGAATTTTGCCAGAATTGGAATTCTGGAGTAGTGAAAAAAATTAAATTTCAAAATCCTACGTGTGAAAGCCTCATACAGGCGCATGCGCACTAATAGCATAGTAAATATTTACACGTATATGTACTGTTACGGCAAAATTTGCGGTTGACCTCATTTGGAGACATGATTTATTGCTCTGGTTGAGTGATGGAGTCCAGGCGAAGCATTGATGATTTTATAAAAAAGGTTTATTATAAAACTAAGTAAAAAGAGTGTACAAATATGGAACAAAAATTAGTGACCGTCCGGCCAGACGTTCGAAGGCAGAGTGAAAGACAATTCTGACACATCACGTATATTGCCCCTCCGTCCCACTCCCTCCTCCCCCCCAGGAGATAAAGAGGACAGAGGAGGGGGAAAGAGGAGAGTGAAAATAAGAGACAGTTTTCTTCTTTGGGTCAAAACAACCAGTTCTGGTATCTGGTTGTCATGGGAGTGGAGGTGTGTGCGTTTATGCGTTTGTGTGTGTGAATGGATGTGTATGGGGTGTGTATGTGTGACTTTGGGTGTGTGTAAGCATGTGAGTGCGCACACAGAGTGCCTATGCGTCCTTGTGCGATTATCGTTTTGGGGAGATATCATGTGCTTTGGAAAGGGTGGCCTGACCCAGTGCTGGAAGCAAAGATGAAGACATGAGAATAACACAATGGAAACTTACAACCCAAGGCTTAAGCATTAAAAATATATGAGTAAATATATTATTAAGCATAACTAATAATTTTGCCATAACAATACAATATTTTGCTACCTGAAATTTTACTAGAGTTAGAGTTGAGTTTATTTGTCATTGCATATGTTACAGAGCAACAAATTTACATTTCAGTTTCATCCTGTCCAAGAAAACATGAAAAGACAATCATAACATGGGAGCACAGGAGCCCCTTATTTAGATTAGAAATGGGATAACAACAATGGGGAGGAAGAAGAGATAAAAAAAAAAAAAGGCAAAAACCAAACGAGGCCCTTGTAGAGAGGGGCGGAGTTTGGATCATGAAAAAAACTCTTCACCAACATTGTGACAGAAACCAACAAACACAACATTCAATTCAATACAACAGCACGTTAGCACAGGGATGGGTCTTTAGGATGGTAGTTCACAGGTCAGCCACAGTGTGGCGGTGCCCTTATGGCGCGCCTCCTACTGACCAACCGCTGAGAAGGAGGAGGGTTGGAGCCAGAGGAGACGGTGACAAAGACAGGATATGTAGTGATGTAGGAGGAGTGAAAGTGTTCGTTGAGATAAGCCCATGTTTACTCAGACTCTGCTGCTGACTCTCACATAGAGATGACCTCGAGAGTTCGTTGGCAGAACTTTTCATGTCCAGGTGTACATGCAAAGTGAGGGTAAGGTCAGAGCGTCTTATCAACATTCTGTCCTTGGAGAGTTTGGAGAAAAGAAAACAGACCACAGGCTGTTCATTCAGGGGTGGCCGAATGAGATTAGAGAAGGTGTTTTGAGACGAGCTAGCCATAACATGGCTGCCAGCCCTACTGTCTCTGGTCAGTTCGATAAGTAATCCAATAGTGTGGCCATATCCTGTGAGACAAACTATCCTCCTCTTAAAGTTCCACGGTGGAATCCATCTGAGAGAGTTCGGAGAGTTTGGCTCCTTTCGTCGTTAACTGCGGCTTCCAATAGTGCTGCCAACGTAATCCAATTTTGCGATAATTCAGGAAAATGTCAGATCCAATCAGCAGAAGACCCGATATCATACATTCCAATCTGGTGGTGGACGTCTGCCACATCCTCAGGACTTGTGAACTCTCCCATTGCCCGTCATTCTAATAGAGAAATTTGACCAAAAGCGAAGAAAGACCAGCTAATCAATTCCATGATTAGATTCAGGATTGGGATACTGATAGAGGCTCCTGTTAGATATGAACAGGACAAAACAAGACAAAAGAGCAGCAGGCAGGGAAATGAGGGAGAAGGAAAAATAGCATCTGAGAGCAAGCAGGAGGCATGTATTATGTCTATGGTAAGAAGAGAGAGAGGATGGTCAGGAGGAGAAGTTTCCGGCAGGTGACGTCGCCCGTTTGGAGCATAGTCTGTAAAAAGAAGTTTGGAGCTGACTTTTTACAAAATGTGGAATAACAAGGGAAGGATGAAAAAGAACTTTTTCTACTTTGACCCTCTGAATAAAGGATGTATATCACAGTAACAAAACCATTAGAAAGTTATTTTTCCATCATACCTCCCAGGGCTCGAAACACACATAAATATACTTTATGTTGTGAATTTATTTAATTTCACTTGATTTATAATAATAATAATAATAATAATAATAATAATAATAATAATAATAATAATAATGTTTTATCTTCGATGATAAATGAGAGAAAAAATCCAAACATTAAACAGCATAATTTCAGGATTAATATTTAGAATAATAAAGGAGCAGAAGAGTGAGAAATGCTGGTCAGCAAGTTCGAAATTTTTATTTTATTTTTTATTTTTATTATTATTTTTATTTTATATAACTTTTTTGGTTTTCATTTTATTTTATTTAAATTTTGTTTGTTGATTTATTAATACCATTTTTTTTTTTTATGTAAACGCGTCGGCTACGTTTTGACGTCACAGAACCCTGACGCTCCACGCAGCTCTTGCGTCTGACGTCATAACTTCCAACTCGCCGCTTCCTGCAGCCTGAGGCCGCTCTGAGTGAACCGTTACCCGGTGAAAGAGTACCAGAGCCCGGCCTCAGCCAGGCTGGAGTCTCCGCTAAACATGACCGGGTAAAGGAGGCAGAGCTGCGGGCAGCTGTCGGCAGAGGAGCCGGTGAGTTAGCGCTAATAATGAGCTAATAAGAGCGCAGTGTAGTGGTTTATATGTTTGTAGAGCTCAGTGAAGCCTCAGTGATTGAAATATGATCCAAACCTAAAGTGACTATTGTTTCTATGAAAAACTGCAGCAGAGCCACGTTTATTACCTTTATTATTCACATTTTAATTAAAAAAAAAACCATGATTTATTCATAGATGTGTTATAACATGTATTTGTTTACAAACGTAAAAAAAATTAAATGCTGCATGTAAACAAATACATTTGTTCTGATTCTGTTTTTGTCACATGAAATAGTAAAAATAAATAAATAAATAAATAAAAAAGCTAAACCTAAATAATTTTTAAGGATTTCAAACCATGTGTCATAAGACTTAAGTCGAAAATAG